>NC_073692.1:283845893-283994893 GCF_029784155.1 Uranotaenia lowii | reverse complement strand
CTATCGGCGATGAATGCCACCAATAACGCCTTGACCTTTTCGTCCATCTGCTTGAAGGCCATTCTCTCCGCGGCCGCCGCCATCTCCGCTGGAGGGTCCTCCTCGATGGCGCTTGCCGGCTTTCTTGGCGCTAGTAGCCATCTGAACCGTTCTTCGAAATTAGCTTCGAGAATTTAACTATTCTTCTAGAACCAACTTTTCTTTTAAGAGCTCACCTGGGTCCATAACCTAAAGAGTTTAGATGCTTTCAGGTTAACGGTTTATTATGAACCAACAATTCGTTCCTTTTTAAAGGCAAGACCCTGTTTACAGTAGTAACTCGTTACTATGGTTATTACGATGAACATACTAGAAACATCTAATCAGCTGTTAACTAAGACTCTAAATTTAACAGTTTCTTTGAAAATCTTTCTAATAATTTTGGTTGATAAGCTTTTCATCAAGCATATCTACTGAATTATTTTCACAATTGCTGTTTGTTAGAAAATCTTGGTACAGTTTTTCAAAGATTTCCAGAATCAGGAAGTTTAGAATATCTACTGTATTCTATTCGCAATTGCTGTTTGTTAGAAAATCATTGAAATTTCTAATAGTAAGACTTAAAGAAGAACAACAATTACTAAGAACCCTATTGATGGTTGAAATCGAAAAAAAATGAAAACAGCAATGTGCAAGTGACTTATAAATTGCATGATGCTAAAATTTAATTTGTTTTTGAAGCTAAAATAGATTTTTAAAATTTTTAAATGTAGGCTGGTGACCATGAAAAGCAACTGAATCTGGGCGGAGCTTTAAAGTGAGGTGCTTCTTCTTTTTCTTCTTATTTTTATTCCTATTCCACTCGCTGATGCTTTTTTTGGCACGACTCGGAACTGCCTTATTGACTAGCTCCTTTTTATCCAGTCACAAGAGACTTCATGACTAGCGGTATCGGTTTATACTTCGTAGAGTTTACAACCTTTTAAGCTATTTTTTTTGTCTGGTATAGTTCGTAGAGCTAACAATTTTCGTTCTCTTTGTTACACTTTTTCATTTCGTTGTACCTATATATGTTCGATTTACGTCTGAAATTTCCTTAACCCTCCAAAACTGTTCGGGTTAATATAACCCGAAGCGCACATTTCAAACATCTTTATCATCATTCCAATATACTGATAAACTGGTAATTTTAAAAGAACAAGTATGTTCTATGAAAATAATGAATGAATTAACAACAAAAAATTAAAATTTGAAATTAATTTTTACGGCCTTATCGGTGAAAGTTATGTTCTCATAGTGAGAACATTTCAAGAATTGAAAATTATAGATGGATAGAAGAAGATTAGAAGAAAATTATAGGTGTTGAAATGAGCGGGTAGAATTTTTTTAAGAAGCATTTTCACCACATACTTAACTTTTGTTCAATCACGGATCAACTATTTTGAAATGTTAGAATCGGACAGGGTTGAGTCTAACACAACACAATAGTTGATCTTGCGTGGTTCGCACCGCGAAACTTGCAGTGCGAACGAACAAAAGGAAAGCATGTGGTCGCTCTGAAAAGCTCCCGTAAACAGTACAACGGTTCTATCGACGTCAGACTTGTACCGGTTGTTATCTTTGCGAGCGATCCAATCGGGTTTGATTGTTTTCGCTTCGGTCGATAGGGTGGTACAGACTGGCTATCGATGCAAAGAAAGACCGTAAAAATTAATTTCAGAACATAAATCACGGTGATTAATCTTAATTAATAAAATTAAAATTTGGCTAATAAAAATCAAAAACGTTGTTCTTTGCATCGATAGCCAGTCTGTACCACCCTATCGACCGAAGCGAAAACAATCAAACCCGATTGGATCGCTCGCAAAGATAACAACCGGTACAAGTCTGACGTCGATAGAACCGTTGTAGTACTGTTTACGGGAGCTTTTCAGAGCGACCACATGCTTTCCTTTTGTTCGTTCGCACTGCAAGTTTCGCGGTGCGAACCACGCAAGATCAACTATTGTGTTGTGTTAGACTCAACCCTGTCCGATTCTAACATTTCAAAATAGTTGATCCGTGATTGAACAAAAGTTAAGTATGTGGTGAAAATGCTTCTTAAAAAAAATTCTACCCGCTCATTTCAACACCTATAATTTTCTTCTAATCTTCTTCTATCTAATATATAAAGATGAGTTGGACTATATATGTTTGTTTGTTTGTATGCACCTTATACAAATCCACACCGCTGAACCGATCAGGCTGAAATTTGGTACAGAGATGTAGTTGAACCAGGGTAAGGTTTTAGTAATAGTTCTGAGCCCCTCCCACCTAAGAAAAGGGACCCTCCCATACAACTTTCGGTTTTATTCACACGAACCAAAAGTCATGGCACACATTTTGGCAACCGATTTTTTTTTCCTTTGGCGGGGTTATTTTCACCATCACCATGGGCCGGGCATTGGAAACGACCGTCCAGGAGTTCACGTGTACTTGAAAGCAAATCAATGCTTGCTGAGCGTTAATTTTGGGAAATTTTGGCGGGTGTTTTTTGTACCTTCTACTGCTGAAAGCACATGGTACCGGTAGTTACGAGATTTTTGGATGCAATAATGAGCTAACATTTCGGATTGAAAAATACAACTAACCTGTAAAGTATGTATTGACTTGAATTGTAGTGGTTTTTAAAGTACTCCTTACCACTGCTGCAGGGCTTTGAAGTCTATAAAAATATACAGTGTGTGAAGTATGGATGCAATGATTTATCTTCATTATGAATTTGGATGGGGTGCTGAAAGCATATTAAGCTATTTTCTAAAAATCAAGCTTTATAGAACCAACCATTTTCGTATTTTTAAAATTCCTCATAAAATAATTGAATTCAGAGTTATGAGTTGAGAGCTGTGATTTCAATGCTTTGAAAGCCGTCGGGAAATCTAAATGTAGGACTCAAAAATTTAACGTGCATTATCTGAAAAAAAAAAACAAATCCAACGCAAGAAACTTTATTTGAAATTAAGTGTGAGGTTTTAAGTTTTAAACAATTCAATTTTATCGGTCAATCTATGACTTTTGTATAAATGTTGATCATTAATGTGTTCAATTTTACCATCCAATTATGCGAAAAATTAAAACGGAGGATCGGCGCGGGATCATTAACTGGAACATTTAAAAAAAAAACTAATCATAAAACTGTGTGGAAAAAAAAACAACGAAAAGTACACAAACATTTGAAAACATGAAAAATGAGTCTTCAACAAGTTTGAAAAACCAAATACAAACACATACAGAATCTCAATGAAGCTTAATGTTTCCTCGAAGAGTTTCCTTTTACTTAATTCTAAGCGTACATCTTTCGAGAATATGATGGCTAGCTTCTCACAAATGCTTAAACCACTAAACCACAAAAGTTTACTGTGTATGCCGTGACTGGGATTCGAACTCATGGCCGTTGGCTTGGAAGTCTTGAAGGCCACGAGCTGCCGCAAGTTTCGGAACCCTTCTTAGAATTTTCTGCGCAAATAAAACTTAAATATAGCATACGGGGGAGCATTTGGCATATAGCGTCCGATGAGATCATATCCAAAAGAGACTTCATTAGATGGAGAGTTGGAAAGATAAAAATATAGTTTAATCATTTGAAGATAAAAAATAGAAAGCCAAAGCTATTCAAAAAGTGAAAGAGTGGGTATAACATGTTTTTCGTGATGAAATAAAAAAGCATTCTTGGAATATTATTTTTGATTTCTATGAATACGAAACTTATAATTACCAATAAGTGTTTCAAAAATATGAAAAAGGGAAACACAGTAAATATTCTCATTCAAAACTTGAAAAACACTAACAAGACTTTCAAAGCTTACATACATGGCACATGGCACAACATGGGTAAAATTTTCTCAAAATAAATATATTAAACATATTGAATACAAAGCTACCAAAATTTCGTAAAGTCAAACGACTCATTTTGATTTATATTTTGTGCAAACCCGAGCAAGGCCGGGTAAATCAGCTAGTCCATCTATAATTTTCAATTCTTGAAATGTTCTCACTATGAGAACATAACTTTCACCGATAAGGCCGTAAAAATTAATTTCAGAACATAAATCACGGTGATTAATCTTAATTAATTAAAATTTGAGTTTTGGAAATCGGTTTATTGGGAAATGAAATATAGCTGTGCATTTGGCTTTGCCTGCATGTCGATTTTTTCTACTGGAAGATCTGTGATAGCGGTCAAAACTTTCATGGGACCCCAACATATCTATACATTGTGGGATAAATGGATTCTTGACGATTTCAAATAACAATGAATCACTTAAATACAGAAAAGCTGTCAGAAGTTATGAGTATTTTAAAAATAAAATTAATTTTTCGGACTTTTTACTTTCTGAACCAGTTACTGATAACCTGGTAATACATATCGACTTAATTTTGAAATGTTGAGTAATAAGAATAAATTACCTACAGTATTACCTACATATATTCATATCATCAAAATCAGTTAACATTTACAGCCAGGAGAACGGTATCAAACTACAACTCAAATTTCTTCGAAACGGATATTTAGCAAATGGCTTTGGAAGGTTAACTTAGATTTAAGGGTGGCGAGATCGATCCCTGGACCTCTGGCTCATAAGCCAGACATGTTCGCCATTAGGCTAAATGACCACCCCAAAATGAGGTGCTCAATGAATTCCTTAAGAAACTGGCTCCAGCAGCTTTTTCAGTGATGCTGATGACGGATAGAATACCGAGTTGTAAATACCCTCAACTGCAATCCAGTAGGTACAGGCGAAACTAACGCGGTCTTCGTAGTCTTCGTTTACGCTGCCAGGAATGATGAATGATCTCACTGTTGATGAACTTTCAAGTAAAGTGCCTCAGATACTACGAGTAAAACTACAAAGTTAAGATTATACTTTCTGTGTAGTGGAACTCGGGGATTTGTCACGTACATGGTAGAATTCTGTTCCTCGAGTGAAGGATAATCAGCGGTACGAAGAGTACCCTTGGAGACGTCAAGAATCAACAAAATCCTAGAGTGAAGTCCCGGATGCGTGCTGCTAAAGACTAAATCAGTTCCTTTTCTTGTTTACATTTTGTAGGGCACATTTTAAATTTTACATTCCTTTTTATCTTTTTTATACTCTTTGGAACTTCATCGTATTGGAGTTAAACTGAATACATTCAGACATTTAATGAGATAAAAGATTCTTGGTAATAATTTTTAGAAAGCCACCACGTCCTAGTAATTTGTATGAAGTGCACTTACAACAAACGAGGTGTTACGTCGTATGTTTTAACATACAGGCAATTCAGAGACAGTGGTCATCGGTGCCAGAGATTCTGTTCCTATAAGTAAAGGTACAAATGTAGCCGAGAAAGAGCCCCCTCGGATGTCCCGAGAGCAATTATAAGTTTGAACCAAGCTATTGCAGTCATGTTGTTGATTCGTACGGACAGGAGGGAAGAGATGCAATATAATAAAATTGCAATGTAATTGAATTTTACTGGAAATGTCCCGGCCTGACGATTCAAAGGTGGCTTGGCTGATGATCATATGCCATCATGTGGGTTTGATTGCAAAACAATTTTTGAGATCGTCAATCTGTCGATAAATTTGCCTTGATTGAAATATTGAATGCAATCGTTAATTAAAGAGACCGAAGGCATTATCTTTGTTTAAGTCTTGAGATTGTGTATATGTTTTGCAACCTCCTCTAATAAGTTTTCCTAATTCTAGTTGCAATATTACAAAGAAAATTTGTTTTCAAGCATATAAGGATCTTTGCGGGAAAAGTATCATCATCAAGTCCAAGGGTCCGAACCACCTTCAGTAGTCCAATTTTGTTTTAGTTCAAGTCGGGAGTTTGAAAAAAAAATTCCTTTAGAAGCCGATGTCTTCTGGAAACGTTTTCTAGCCAAATAAAATTCAACCTCTTGAGAGAACATATTGTATTTTTATGTTTTTCAACATGTTTCAATGGAAAAGCTCTTTATTGAAAACATTTGTGCAGTTGATGTTCGGGGACATAACACTAAGTCACTATTCGTTGAATCTTTTGGCTTAGGTTTACTACCCATTCTTTTTCAAACAGTTGGAAATAAATTTTCCAACGTTCTGTCCTAGTGTCAAAATTTTGCCTCATGCTTAAATACACCTAAATATTTTTGTTAATATTTATTTTAATTTCTACTAGAATTTCTGCTGAATAGAGCTCACTTAAGTCGGTGCCAAAAACAAACTCAAGCTCGTCAATCATACTTTCTAACCGGGCCGAGCGTTTCCGCTGACAAGTTGTATTACTAAAAATAAATTTATGCATCCCGTCTCGAGTAGGAAAATGCACTTTTCTCAATGAATGAAAGCGTGCGCAATTCAGTCAACAAACGGATGGTCGCCGTATTTTCTTTGAACGCACGATGCAAATACACAAACGTATACATACATAGGTCGATACCTAACCCAAAGTCAAGTGCCGTGAAAATCAAATCGCTTCATTCGATTCGGCAAACTAAAATAGCTCCTAATGGGAAATGAATGGAAACCGCACGCGAAGAAGCACATGTTGGGGCCAAATGGCAACCATTGCACTTGCTCCCGGCGCGTCATTTAGTTTTGCCGTTTTCTTACGGTTAGAATCTGACGCGGATGAGTAACTTGCCAAGATCGTTCTTCTCAATCGCACTTGATGATTGAGTTCATCGCCATCCATTAAAACGTGGGAGATCAAAAATATATTTATGAAAACATTTCATTTTTTTTTTAATTTCCTCGGGATAAGATTTCGAAAGCTATGAAAATCATATAGTTTTTATTTGGAAATTGTTTTTTGTCCGAATGAACAAAACAACCAATAACACAAGGGCATTTTTTGTGCATACGTTAGATTTAGTCTATCATCAGTTTAGCTGATATGGCTTGCGTAAATTTTAAAAAATGAATAGTTTTGAATGAACTACAACAAACTAATAAAACCAAAATTAACATATCGATCCTAGGTACTTATCCATATATCATCCATTTAAGTGCCGTAGGAAGACCTGACTCATGGGGGTGACCTTTTTTTCTGACATTTTTGCTAAAACAATGCATGAATAAAATAAATAAAAAATATTATTTTTAAATACTATTTGATTATTCATATCCGGTAAAAATTGACAAAAATCTGGCCAGCATAATTTTGCTTATTTGGTTAGAATTACAATAAGTTTTTTTTAAGAAAGCCTTCAATTTCTTAAAAAAAATTTAAAGTGAATCCAATTTTCAAAAGTAAAAGGAAAAGATTAAAACTTTGCGGTTCAAATCGGATTTATGCAAACTCGATCCTAGTTAACGATTTAAGTTCTTGACAAAACCGCAATATTATTAACGTAGAACAGTACGCCAAAACATATGGAATTCCCTGCAATTTTTTAAGAGAAGATACATATTTCTTCAGAATCAATCACTTTTCATTAATAATTGATTCTTGTGGATGGTTTTTTTTAAATCAGTTTTCCACAAGACAAAATTTGTAAAATGAACACAAATTGTACATCATTTTTGGCATTTTGAGCTGAATTATGCAAAAAAACTGACTTTGGTGAAATCTTAGAATCGAACTAACAATCACAATAAGGCCGGAAATTATTTATCCTTCTTTTGTCACTTGGAAGTGAAACATCACAAGCGAGGGGGGAGGGGGAATATTTTAAAAGTAATCCAAATTTTCAATAAATTGGAACGAATTGGATAAAAGCTTGCATGCAATAAAGGAACAAATTGGATAAAAGCTTGTATGCAATACACTTGCATACAACCTACATCGCACTACTTTGAAAAATCGAGTGATTCAAGATCGAAAATTTGGAAAAACTTCGAATACAAAAGGTGGTACTATCCCTTTATCTTCGATTTGACATAGTTAGATTTTTCCAAAAAATTATCAAATTTTTCAATAATATACTATATATGAACTTTATATATTTCCCCCTTCTGGATTTTCGGAAAAATCGAAGGAGGGGAGGGGGGGGGGGTGACTAAAGAAGAATTGAAATTTGTTCCGGCCTTTATAAGCCTGCGAAAAAGTCATCTTGAAAATTTTATTTTGTTTGTGGAGCTAATTTACGAGCTAACTCTGAATCTTGATCCTGAATTCAAAATTTTAATTGTCAATCTGTGAAATTCAATTGGTTTTCTAAAACTAATATCAAACAAATTTGAATTTAGAAATATGAGCCAAGAATTAAAATCAGTTTTAGAGTCCTCAATCATGAATTCATGATTATAATTAGAATGTTTCGGATTTCAATGATTATATTCTTGATTTCAAAAAAGTATTTCTAATCCGACCTGCAAACCTGAATAAAAATAAAAATTTCGAATGATTAATCTAAATCGCCATTAGGAATGTTTGCTTTGTTTCAATTTTGCATAAGAATAAAGTTCATGAATATGAAACAGAAACTCCAATTGATTCCCAAGTGCTTTTTTTCAAATTCAATTTTTTAATGATGTTTAGGACCGAAAATCAAGATTCCTTAATTGGAACCATAATCCGAAATTAGAAAACACAAATATAAAATCCATTTTAATGATATGGAACCAGTACCTCTGATATGAGTTAAATTTTATTTCAAATTCAATATTCAGAAATGAATAACTATCAATAAGTGATATAATTTAAAAAGCTGTAGCTGATTTATGAACATGGGATTAATTTCGAGGTTTTGGCATCAGTTCTGATTCAAGATTATTACTATCGAATAACCTTACTCCATCATTAAAATTTGATCAAGAATAATAAATTTTGAGTGTAGATAAGATAACTTCTTCATTTTGATGGACTCTCATGGGAGAAGGGGCTTGTAAGATTACCATAAACCATACCAAGCACAACAAAGATTTTTTATAAAAATACTGAGTTGGTATTATTCAAAATTGATTTCTTATGTTAACATTTTCTTTTTTTTCGATTTCTTTTTGTAAATTTTTGATTTAGTTTTTTTCCATGATTATTGACGAATCGATTCTTGATTAGGATCCAAATATTTAAGTTAGAGTAAAATTTTCCCACATAACTTCAGGAATGATAGAAAATAGGGCTCAAAACATTTTCGCGACAAACATTACTATGCTAAACAGATTCATTTCTAGATACCTACTTAGTTTGTAGTTTGTTTATCAATTTCGAATCTGAGTTCCGACACTGGATTTAAATGTTCAATTTTGTTCTATGTTCGGAGTTTTTTTTAATGCATTTTGGATTCTTTATCGGCTTTGAATTTTGAATTCTTATTGATTAAATTAAGTTTTAAAAACTGAGCATTGTGCTAAAAGATCGTAAAACTCTGATTATGGAATGGATATTAAAGTTTTGATAATAGTTTGATAAATTAGAAGAAATATGAAAACAAAATCTATTAGCTCTGATAACAGGGGTAAGAGGTGTGGAATGGGATGAATCGCAATAAATTCAGGCTATTTTCGTAAAATTTCTGTTATATTTTACATTTGCAGCTCACGATTAGCAAATGGTGTTATTTTGTGGACCTAATTCAAACTGAATAAAAAAAACTTTTGGTATCCACCTAGTAAGGATTTTTTAGTTTAAATTTTTCATCACCTATTTTTTATTAATGTAGTAGTAAAGTAAAACCAGTTTAGGAAGTTGAAATATGTTTTGGTTTTCAGGCGAAATCCAAAAGCCGCACTATTCTGTGATCATCTAGGAACTTCATTTTTTACCGTTTTTCATTATTTTCATACTAAACCTGCCAAAGATTATTATGTTAGCATTTGACATCATTTGAAACAGTTGGAACTAATTGTATTTCATTTTTCACTGAAATTATGCTGAAAACATTCTTAATTTTATAGCAAACTACCAGGCATGGCATGACATTGAATACTTGTCAAGATGGTGGTTTTCTCCAACGAATCATGGAACTTATTTATGCTTAAAAGATAAAAACATATATTGGTTGAAGGTTGGTAAATACTCTTATCATTATAATTTCTCTTTCCCTGTTTACCCCATTTTACGAAATATCTTATGGATTTTTTTTTAAATTTTGCAAGCCGCACACAGGTCTATGCGTACGGTTTTGAGCGAATAAAGTGCGGCCTGCCATTTAGTTATTTATTATTTCAAGTTCTTAAATAAAAGTTCTAATATTTCAAATTCTTAAATTTCAATTAATGTTAATTTCAGGAATGAACTTCCGATTTGAAAAGCAACATTTTCCTGGTTGTTCGGATAACGTGCGCTACTAAGCCTACCATTTTTCTAAGGCTATCACAATTTATATAATTGAATTTAAACTTTCTTCTGAATTCCAGAAGAAAAAATAATTTTTTTGGATACTACTTTTGTAGAAAAAAGGAATGCTTATAATGCTCTGGGTGCTCGTTATGCCCTTATCTCTCCTGTATAGAAATAATTGATATTTGTGCAGATGGCGTGACAGATTTTTATAAGCAAGAGCGTTCCTTAAACATGAAACCAATACAAATTTCTTCATATTGTTAACTGTTTGTTGTTCAAAAAATATTTTATTGTCTGTTGGAAGAAAATTAACTTTGATGATAAGGGGAGATAAGGGCATAATGACCACCTTAAGGAAGACGCTTATTTAACCATAGAAAACAGCTTGATCGATCTCGTTCGTATTGATCACCTTGATTTGAGTTATTCAGTGATATTATCAAAACCCCTCGTACCTTTTGCCATAAATTTGAATATGCTATAATATGTGACTTACATCATTGTTTCGTGTTCAGCTACTAAAAAAGTCCATTTCCTAACTGGATTATACTTGAAAAAGTAGATGAAAACGTTTAAAATGCATTTTAAAATATTTTTTCTGAAAGCTGAAGATCAGTCACTGTAGGGGCATAACGAGAACCCTCACTGGGGCAGTATAAGCAACATTAATCGGGGCACGATGAGCGTTTTCTGCCGTGGAATCTAGCAGCGAATTTCACTCGATGTAGTCAGCTGAATAATAGAGCTACAGCTTGACTTATTTCGTCCGACGATTTGGCCTATTGGTAAGGTGTCGGAGAGGTAATCAATATTAATATAATGTATGACTTTTTGTAGAATACAAGCAATTCACACACACTCATACATTATGTTTTTGGTGCATTGCATCACCCGCAAAGAAGCTACTACTCATGAAATACAACAATATACATTGTACAAATAATTGATCATGAATAGTAAATAAAAAAAAAATCTCCTCGAACTGGTATCGAACTCGAGCCTATTGATTACCTCTCCGACATTTAACCAATAGGCCAGATCGACAGATGTAAACTAGCTCTATTATTCAGTTGACTTTATCAAGTTGAATTCGCTGCTAAATGCTACGGCAGAAAACGCTCATCGTGCCCCGATCAAAAGTGCTCTGTTCGAACCGAGTCAACAAGTCAAAGTAAAAACGTCTTTTAAAATTGATTATAGTGAAAAACCAAAAATTCAAAGATGGTGAAAATTGAGGAACAATGTGTTCATCATGTTGCAGTGCGTACATTATAGATCAAGATGATTTAACGTTCATCAAAGCTTATTTTCCAGTGCTCAAAAATTATAATATTTTCGGCACTTAAGAACCGAGTTGGTTTTTCTAAAATATCTCTGTAAAAATGATAAGGAGATTTCTTTTTTGTTGAAAAATTAATACTATAGGAAGTACGGAACTAATCTTCATGAAAATTTATTCAAGAAAATACGTACTTTTGCAGAAAAGTAGAGTGCTTATAATGCCCCGGGTGCTCTTTATGCCCTCCTCCCCTCTTTATCTCCCCAAATTTGAAAATAATCATCTAAAATTGATTTTTTAAGTTCTCCATTAGTGAAAATTACAATTGTTTCCATAATTGCTAATTGTTTATTCCTAAATAATGCAAATTGAACAGAATAAGTTGACAATCTCTGTTGTTACTAAGAATCGTTATTCTAAACCAATCACACTTTTTAATAAACATTCTATGAATCTTCAACATAACCATACCAAACAAGTGTGGAATGTGCCTTCTCGATGTAGTCAAATCAAGTGAAACAGCTTAACTAAATCCTAAAACAGCTGCCCATATTCATGAATGAGTTACCTCAATCGGCGTAAAGCTGGCCCACAGCCAAACGGCCCTTCCGCCAAGACGAAATATTACAAAATTGTGACATAATAAGCGATCCGTGTTACCTAAATCACCCAAGCCCCCAAATGGAGGAAAAATAAATAAACAATACAATCAGCAACGAGACTTCAAAATTACTCATCCTTGGACCCGGTTAGACGATCTTATTTGTGACAAGACACTTCAGCTGGTTTAGCGGAATTCGTGAACAAAAAGTGTCTGTATTTTTGTTTTGTCCAGCGAACGTTACATAACTTACCTTTGGTTAGCAGTTTGTCTTTTGGCTGACTTTTTTTTACGACAACCCCATAAAAACTGAAAAAAATGCGTTTAGGCAAAATAATCAACACTGCGTTTGTTTTAAAAAATCACAAAAAAAGTTGTAGGTAAAGAAAGAATGTATGCCTTTGTTTCAGAATTGTTTATTCTTATCCTAGCGAATTGTACAACATTTTGTTTTTTTATTATTTTTATTTTACTATCCGTTTGAAACATCTTCTTTGTTTCTGATACCGGTTTTGTTACGAGTTGAAAGGTTGACTAATTACGCTTTTATACAAGACCATAAGATGAATAGAACAACAAACCATCACTCAATTTGTAAACCTCAATCCCGTGGTATCATGAAAGTTCGATGTGAATAACATTCTGGTTGGTAAAACGTTGTTAAACCTAAACTCGGAACCGATTATACATTGGCAAATAAACCAACAAAGTGGATTCAAGTCTTAATATGGAATTATTTATGGTATCGAAATTCCTCTGGATCTGTTTGAAAACCTTTATTTTATCCATTCCACACAGGAACGCTCAATTCTTCAGTTTTCTCAGCGCTGTGAGTTTTTAATGAGGGGGTCCTAAACAATGACCAAAGTACAAACATATCTCCTTCATCATCGGTCAATACTTAGAGTTGCAAATCTGCCTCTCCCAGTGCTTAATGGGAGATACTCGAGTTATCACTGACGAAGATTTATGCGCATCAAGTAACACGCTCGGCTGAACATTTTCGAGCTATAAATATTGCTATAATTTATGCCACCATCATTGAGCTATGAAGGACCAGGGTTAAAGATAGCGTTGATAATTGAAAGCATAAACATCAGTGGAGTACACTCAGACCATGACATTTCATAATGGATAGCTATCTTTAAGTTGCTTCAAAATATAAAAAAAACAGGTTGAAAATCAGGTCATAAATTTGTTTCTGTAAAAAATATCATCAAAAATATAATCATTGATTGTAGAATAATTCAGAAATAACATTCCAATTGGTTTGAATGTGTCAGGTAAGTATTATGTCTAAGTACAAAAGAAGGTTTCAAGTCTCAGGCCTTAGATATAATGTCCTAGAGCTCATGTTTCAGGTCTCATTTTCTAGGTCTCAGGTTGCAGGTTTTATGACTCTAGTCTCAGGTCTCGAGTTAAATGTATAATTGTCTCAAGTTTCAGAGCTTCAGAACTGACACGGTTTTGCATTTATTGAAAAGCTGATTACATTATTGAAACAATATTGAAAAGCTGGTTATAAAATCCAGAATTGTTAAATTATATATTTGATGTTTTCTAAATATTTCTAAGACATTTTCACGCAAACATCCTTCATAACTTGACGAGATGATTTGCGGCCCGCTTAACCATCATCATAAGCATGCGGCCCGCTTAGCCATCTCAGAAATTATTTAAAAAAAAAAACAAGTCACCTTACATGGAGAAAAAAGTATGATATTCCCAAAAATAATCCACTTTTATTCAATCATATATCTGATTGGTTCTTGACCAACTAAAATTATCAAAATTTCAACATTACATATAATAGAAAATCTAATTGATTTCGTACATACAACAATATTGAATACATTCACCTATTGTTGTATAATTGATTTTGTGCATTCAACTATAAATATAATAGATTGAACTATAATGTACGATTGTTTTGTGTAATGTACAACTGAACCCTGCCAATTGGGATCGAAACATGCATCAGCCGATATAGTTTCAATTCCACTGAGCGAAGACGAAAATCCTGACTTGTTCTGGGTTTATTTGTCGCGCATTAAGCCTGACGTCACGGAAGACGCTGTTAAAGCCATGGTGCTGGCCAACATTGGTGCGGAAGATGCCAACGTAGTTAAATTGGTTTCCAGAGGTAGCGATATCAGTTCATTCCGGTTCATCTCATTTAAAGTTGGCCTATCTCTGGATTTGAAACTGAAAGCGTTGAATCCGGAATCCTGGCCAAAAGGATTGTACTTCCGAGAATTCGTGGACTACAATTCAAATCAGTTTCGCGATTCTAAACAACGATCAGCCGCCATTTAATCTCAGTTTGACACCGGGACGCATCAACCATGCCAGCTCGGAAGTTCTCTTCTCTGGCCACCAACGACCGCTTGTTCCTGCTACAAGTCGTCCCGTTTTGCGGTCAGATGGCTCAGGGGGAGGCTTCAAACTGCCATGCCTTGGCAAGTTTTTTCCTGCGTTATGCTTTTCTCCCAGTCACACACCTTTGCCTTCTAGCCCAGCATCACGTAAGCCGGATCAGTTTGATGCTCTAATCTTTACCGATGCCAACTCGATGCTACAACCCGTTGCTTATAAATATAATGCTTCTGATATTGACATCATTCATGCTAATTTCAACTGGACGTCGGGACGCACGTGCAATCGACACAATAATTAATGTAGCTTCAACTATAATAATATGATTGATTTGATTGTAGATATGCTAGAATCAACTATTATAATATGATTGAATTAATTTTAAATATGATTGATTCAATTATATTTTAATGATTGATTCAATGAGGTCAACTATAAAAATTGTAAATTTAAATTCTGTTTATGTTGGAAGATATCATATCTTATGATACTTTTCTTCAGAATAATTTTATGGTAACGTTTTTTTTTAAATTTATTATTTCCATATTTTGCATCTAGTTCGTTGTAGCCGCCACGATGCTAGAAAAGTTGACCGAAAATCCCGTTATCCACGTCCTGGATCCTCCACTAATGTTATTTTTGCATTTTGATGTATGATTGCCCAGCAAATTGTGCGTCATAACTGATCGGTCCCGGAAGATGTCCTAAGAAGTCAGTGCTTCTGCACCCGGCGAAGATTGACCTTGTGGGGGGGAAATTCACTCAGTATCATGACATCATTCATTCGCTTTACCGACCTTACTGACTTACAAATACTAGTTTATTTACTGTGGGATCCTGCCATGATCACGTAAAAGGACGTGAGTAGGTGTACCTTTCCCGATTCCAAGAACTGCCGGTCACAGATGTCAGGAATTGCCGGCTGAGCCCTGAAAACAGCACTACGATCGCTGCAGGGAACAAGTACTGGTCTCACATTTTCGATTTTTTTTTTCAATTTTTTCTGATGAAAACAGATGAACACTATGGTATTCAAGCATCACACATTTAATCATCAAAATATAGTTGAATTTACTATATTTATAGTTTAATACCTCGAATCAATCATACATTTGTAGTTGAATCTGTAATATTTACGGTTGAATCAATTATACCACTACAGTTGAATATAGCATATTAAAAGTCTAATGTTAGAGGTCAACCTGAAATGTATAGTTGAATCTATTATATTGATAGTTGAATACCTAAATTCAATCGCACAATTGTAGTTGAATTTATCATATTTAAAGTTGAATCAATTACACCATTACAATTGAATCTATCAAATTTATAGTTAAATATGAGAGGTCAACCAGTAATGAATATTTGACTTTATTATATTTATAGTTGAATGCCAAAAATCGATCATATAATTGTAGTTGAAACTATCATATTAACAATTGAATCAATAATACCATGATAGTTGATTATATTATATTCATAATTGATTGTGTAAGGTCAATCAGCAGTTTGTAGTTGTATCAAATATAAATTTATAGTAGAATGCCTAAAATCAATCGTACAATTATAGTTGAATCTGTCATATTTACAGTCGATTTAATTAAACCATTTAAGTTGAATCCATTATATTCATAGCTGATTGCGTCAAGTCAATCAAAAGTTTGTAGTTGAGTTTATTATATTTAAAGTTGATTGGTGTAACCATACACACGTAAGCACAAATCATATAAAAATGAGTGAAATTGAGGCTACAACCTCCGAGTGCTTTCGCCTTTATGGCCGATTGATTACAAAAAATATGAAAATATTATCAGATATAGTGTTCCAAATATCAATCATTTTCACCGAGTCATGCTTGACTACATTCAGAGCCAAAAAATCAAAGCAGTCAAATTTTCCTTCTTCAACCAAATCATACAAACAATCATGCATGACAACGACGCTTCCGTATTTGAAACAGTTTTGCGATACATGATGAGGTAAAAAAGGACGCAGACTATCAGCAACGAACGTCTCTATGCTGATTTCCTTCCCTTGACGACTTTCAACCTTTAGGATCATAACTGATATGTATCAGTTCTGAGCGATCTATGTAGGCTATCAGATGATTTTTTATTTTTCGTTTTGCCTAGAAGGACAAAAACATGACTAGGTAACCGCAATGAACTGTCCAGCATGTGCTACAGCTTTTTTGAACATGTGGTCCTGGTATTTATTCAGATTTTTCCTTTTGAAACATTAATGATCGTCTATCAATAACGAGCATTATCAACAATGATGCGAGGATAGACGTTCGGGAATGATTGAGGGAGCGACGTTCAAAATGTATCACCAAGTATGTCGATCACCGTCGATTAGCCACGTGACGAATAGCAACGGTAGCCTCCGATGGGGCATGGTATATCTTCTTGTATCAAGTTAGTGTTGATTTTCGACATATATTCAATGGGTACTTTTACCACGTGCGTATCACAGCACTCGGAGGAAGCATCATTCTAGCTAGAAACCATTCCTGATTGCTTTTCTTGAGCGATTTTCAGAAGACTGATCAGATATCCAGTTTTTGACTAAGTGGTGTAACCAGCTTAAATAATTAGAACAACTGTGGTCTTTTTTCTCCGTGTAGATTTTCATGTAAAATATCACTTCAAAAAACTAAAAATTATGTGTGAATTGTAAAGTAATTGTAGAGATTGTGTATAGGAATTTGAACTTATTATGTTTATTACCATTTGAAATTGTTATTCCTGGAAATATGAGACGTGGTCAACAGCCAGACACTGTGGAGAACCAAAACAACGTATTTTTATTGTATTGAAGGTACAACTCTAAACTAAGGGATCATTTTTCATGTAAAATTGACCACTGAAATCGAACAGGAGATCAGGAAAAAGTTCTTGAGTTAAATTTCAGATATACTGACGGATCAAAGCACATGAGATTTTGTCCGATCGGGCTGAAAAAAAAACGGAATTACTCGTACAAAATACCAAATAACTCCGAATGGAGAAGCACCACATTTAAAATATTTTTTTCTCATGTTAGGTAAGGTAATTTTTTTTACAATCGTTCATCTGAACTTTTTTTTTTGTGAGAATAGCAGAGCTATTTACATTATTAATGAATTTTTAATCTCATATTTTTGGGAAAAAAAACTTCAATTTTATCTACGATTTTAAACAAAATTTAACCATTTCGACAAGTTTGACGGTTTAAAGATTGTATAGAATTCTTAATAATGCAATGTTTTCCGAGATAACTTTTGTGTTAGATCTTTTATACGTGATGCCAACTGGGGTTGAAAAATATGTCCTAATTTAAGCTTTTAGAAAACCAACATTAAAAAGTCACTAACATCAAAAAGTCATTAAAAGGTCAGTATTCAAAGGTAATTGAAACAATTGTTTTACGCAATCCCTAAGCGAAATGGTTCAAAATTTGACATACGACTTTCTATTCATATAATAATCAATTTCATTCTGGAAGGCGTATGATTTCTTCAATTTATTTCCATCAAATGTACGTGTGGTTCTTCCCCAATATTAAAATGAGCCAACGTGAAAATGAGCCATGAAAAAGATTTTAAATCGATGTACCTTAGCTGGAGATGTTTGGTTTTGCAAAATTTCACAGCTATTTCCTTGCACAGAACGTTGAACTGCAGAAATTTGCAGTCAGAAATCTAACTTTGTTTAAGCATCCCTGACCAATGCTCTCCGCCATGAATGCTACAAAGACTCTTCACCGTCTGAGAATATTTAACAAAAATATATCAACATTGACGGAACTCAGACTCCGGAACAGTTAAAATTGGTTGCAATTGAAATTTTCCGGGTTATTCCTAAAATGAGGAGCTCTACATTTTCAGATTAATTTTTTAAAAGGTTAGCAGATCCACCCAGAAAAAAAGACAATTTGCCAGTGAGGGTTCAATAGACCCGGATAACTGTTTTGGTTTTAAAATCAAAACTATTGAACCAATTTTCTTAAACTAAACTATCTTGAATTTATCCAAATGTCTGCTTTCAGATGCTTCTTAAAATTTGAGTTTTGACTTTTATGGTCTTCAGAAAACGACATTATGGCCAAAAAGACCTTAAAAATGGGCGTTTTGCAACAAAGATTACCGATTTTGTTAAAGTCATATTGAAAATCATTTTATTGATATGAGTTTCGATTGATTATGAACTCATATTGAATTATTAAAAGTGCTTGGTTTTACAGACCATAGCTGTTTATTTGAAAAGTTTATAATAAAAAAATCCAATGGTTTATTTAATATGTTTACATAAGAATCATGAAATTTTGAATGAATAAAATAGCTTTTCTGTTCAATTATTCATTTCCAAAAGACAGTGATGAATTAATAATGAAGAGACTGTCATGGTGACCTATTTAAGTATTAAATCACAGAATATCAACACATTGGGGACCAAATGTGAGGTATATCGATTTTTGCTTTATGTTTTTCGTTACACTGAGCCACTGAGCACAACTAATCTGAAATAATATTAAAAGAAATCTTATTTTACTCTTCAATCAACTCAAGACTTTGAAATCTGCACATTTCATACGTTTTATGTTGAAATACGGTCCAGTGAATTCCGGAAATATCGCATTGTATGTTTTTCGTGGTTCTTACTATGATAAAAATATTTAAAAAAAAATAAAATTTTGTTGGTTCCCGTTGGTTTTCATATTTTACAGATTGAGTTGATTATTTATCAGCCCAGTTTTTAAGATTGTTAATTTTTCAGTAAAAATCAAAGAAATTAAAGTAGTCTTGCAATACCTCAGTAGGCACCCAACAGTGATATAAATTGAATTAATTGTTTTTCATTTCCAAAAGACAAGTCCCTTTAAACAGCTAATAACATTTTTGCCTAATCGGTCTTCGATAAAATTGTAAAGCGAAATTTTCTTTAGAGAATTTATAAATTGGCACAAAATCCATCACAGTCTCGGTTGCAAAGAAACGATATTGATGTTGATTCTCCAGTACAAAATATTCAATGTATGGGAACGAACCTAAAAGTTCAAATTTACTCATGAAAACGATACTTGAAAATTTACAATAAAATCATGGATAAGTTTTGAACCAAAACGAAGATTTTTTGACCCCAGGGTTTGAGAAATTCAAAAATAGCCCCAAATAAAATCAGTCATTAAACAATCCTTAGTTATCAGGCAAAATGTGTGCTATCGCGAAACGTTTTTTTTTTTTCAAAATAGGTTAAAGAAAGTGAACTTGTAGGAACTATTGTTAGTACATTGCTTCGGTTCAATATAATGTCTCAAGTTTTTTTGAAACTCAATTTTCTATCATTATAATTCGTTTAAACATGTGCAAATCAACGATTTCATTTTCAGTTTTTTTTATCCTTTTCAAAAATGTTTGTTTTGCTGATCCCCATTGCATTATATAATCTATTATTATAGATAAGTATTTATCAAAAAGACGTCGATTGTACCAACTTTCGTCAATTTATCACCCCAGTTAACAGTTATATTCACTTCAACATAATTGTTATTATCATAAACGTTATACATGGACCACTTACATTATGAGTTTTTTATTGCTATTTCCAACGTTTTTGTAAGTTTTTTTTGTTTTTCATCATTTTAGAAATAATATCTCTGTTTTTTTAAGGGTAAGATATTTTGTGAACGTATTTGAATGACAATTTATCTCTTTGAACCGGAAATATGGGTTCCTCATAGCTACCAAATTGGGATTATAAGAAAAAGCAGAAAATCTGGTCTTGATTATTCTTAGGCGAAAATATTCCAAAACTTTCGTGTTGTAAAAACAACTTGAACAAAGCTATTTTTATTCAACATATAAGATTCATACTTTTTTTCCCCAACCAAAATCCAATGAATCATTCGAATTGGAATCATAATCACTTTTATTTACCAGTCTTATTATTAAAGCGCTGCGAATTCTTTTCCAAAAACAATATGCAATCTTCCAGAAATAAAAAATTGAAGATTCATATAAAGTTACGTGAAGCTTTTGTTTTTCTTGTAACCATCTAATCCAATCAATCAATGAAAGGATTCCAGAAATTTTACTACACAGTTATATGAAATATTTATAACGAAAAGATTTTTTTATGTACATACAATTTTTTTTTGCTCAACTGTAGTGTGATCAATAAATTTTCAATATCTAATTATGAAACTTATAAACAAAAATAAAATTCGTCCAATATCTTATTATTACTTTTTATTTATTTTTCAGATAGACGGGTGGCAGAACAAACCTCAGGTAAATATTTTATCCATCACGTAACAATTAATTCGTATGCATGACATCATTATTATTCCATCAGGAATGTTTGTTTAATTTTCAGATATTCAGTAGAGTAATGATATCCTAGCAACATTTGTGACAAATTGGGTTATGTTAATCCTGTGCATACCTCAAATGAACCCTGTATCATCAAATTCTGTCCAATAAAATCCGGCTAAACTATTTCCAAGCATGAATCTAGTCCGATTGTACGCGCGAACAATGCTGAATCATTTAGTTCCCCCATTCCTGCAACGAACCAAATAAACCATAATCTTTGCAGCAGCACGCCATATCAGTTTGCATCCATTCGGATGCATTTGTCACAATTCATAATAACGTGATTTGTACAATTGCCACACGCACAGCTGAAACCGCAATCCAATTGGCCAATTTGTCACTCCAAGGCATTGACAAGTCGTGAGAGAAAGCGAGCTGCATCGTTTTATACGAACTGTTAATTATTTTTTGTGAACCTTTTTTATCAACATAAATTATTTCTCTGGAAAACTAAAGTAAGGAGAATTAGGGCAAGGTGAGCACCCTAAGCTAACGCGTTTTTTCAAGTAGAAATTTAGTAAAAGCTTGAGATTTAATTGTTTAAGTACCAGAATGGGTCCAAAGGTTCTTCACGAATGAATATAGACAATGATTATTAAGTGTTGAAGAACTTTTGAAGAACCTTAAAATCCATAATTCCTGCTAAATTTCGCCCTGAGATTTCATACATATTTTCAAAAACACCCAATGAACAACCAACTTTACCAGCAGCATAAAGATCATCATGACGAAGCTCAATGTGTTAGCCTTTCCAAAATCAATAAAACGGAAGATCATATTTCATTGAAACCTTCATTCAAACCGAGCTAAACATCCGAGATGAGCAACTACAAAACAACATCTCATTGCCTGTCAAACCGTGAAACATATCAATCTCATCCTCGGAAACATGACTCCAGTCAGCCAGTTTTCCTGACACCTCAGATTCAGGAACAGAAAGAGCGTGAACGAACAATCGACATACGATCGCACCCCGTGAAGTGAACGCGCTTCTCCACCCATCTTTCATCCATCACACGTTTCCTGGCCTACCTTTTCATTGGGTCTGAAGTAGCAACATAACGTGAACCCACCTCATGAGATCAAAACAAAACGATAACTTTTAAAGTCTTACGACGTTTTTGTAGCGATGCGATGCATCCATCAGTCATGTTGGCTGGAAAGAAAGGCAGTTGAAAGAAAAAAGGAATATTGTATAAGTGTAACCCAACACAAACTCTTCTGCTCTTAATGACATGGCAAGTTAAACTGGCCCTTATCGAAAAATTGATTCAACACTGGAACAAGTGGGAATATTCCTGCTACTCATCGTCTTTAGGGTTTCTTAATTGATTAAAAATATTTTAAATGACACAAAGAATTGATGAAGTTAACTGTTGATGACGATTTTTGATTCTTGGTTCTGAATCCCATGTGTATTGTTTGTCTGTGTTCTGCAGTCTCACGATTATTTCATGGATTTACATATGTTAATATTTAAAGAAGATCAATTGAAAAAGTTTCAAATACTGTAGATCTTAGAGCAAAAAGTTTTTCAATCCGGTAGTGCTTCTGATTCTTTGAAATTACTTGTACACTAGACTGAATCGATTTGAGGTCATTTTCAATTTCTCAAACCCTGGGGTTCGGTTAAAAACTCCATGATTTTTGGCCGACGTTTCGCCGAACGTTTTTACATGAGTAAATTTGATTTTTTAATTTGAATGGCAAATTGAATATTTTGCATTGAAAAATAAAGTTAATTTTTGTTTTTTTTCTGTGGATCCAAGCCAGTTAATGGTTTTTGGGCCAATTTATAAATTCTCGAAAGCAAATTTTCCATTGAACAATTTCGTCGAAGACCTTAACTTTGTATCTTATGGAGCAAAAAAAGGTAATAGCTGTTTAACAAGAGAATGTTTTTTGGTATTGAAAATCAATACATTCAATTGACACCACTGCCAGATGCACGAGGCACAAGCAGTGATGTCAAGTGAATTAACCCCTGTTAAACAGCTAATTAATTTTTTTCCTAATAGGATACAAAGTTGAGGTCTTGGACAAAGTTTTTCAGCGGAAAAAAAAATTCTTAGAAGAATTTATAAATTGAAAACCTTAGCAGGCTCGATTTCACAGAAGAAACAAAAATGATATTGGTTTTTCAGTACAAAATGTTAAATTTTCCATACAATCTTAAAGGTTCAAATTTACTCAGATAAACGTTACTTAAAAATTCTGCAAAAAATCATTGATGAGGTTTGAATCAAAACGAAGTTTTTTAGACCCCAAGGTTTGAAGAATTAAAAATGACCCCCAATCGACTCATTCTATTGTATATACCTTTTCGTGAAAAGTAAGTGTAACTCCTTCTAATACGGTTTTTAACCCGAAAAAATCACTAATGTATGAAAGTGATTTTTGTGTGACTAACAATACTTATAGTTAGACACACAAAATATACGCATTGCAAATGTTTCTGAGTTTTTGAAATTTAATTGATGTACATTTGTTTATTTTTAAAAGACAGTAAAACGTACAGAAAACGCTTCAAAAACTATCAGAGATTTTCTTTTAAATTAATGATCAAAAATCCCTTTAAACAAAAGGCTAACATGAAATTAAAAGAAAGCTTACTGTGATCTTGAAGTCTACAATTTAAAATTATTATTTCTTTATTTTTAGTTAATGATGTTTAATTTTCTTATAGAAATTTTGTAGAATACAGTGTAACGTGAATCGTCAATTTCACATTTTTTTTTTCAATTTTGTAAGCGCTTCTAACAAGACATGTCGATTTTTTTTTACAAGAATCAACCATTACGGTAATAAGATTTTGATAACTTGTATGACATTAAAATCGATCTGTCGTGAGCATTTGTCAATTATAACGTTAAGAGTGCTTCAAAAACTTATTCAAACTTGGATGGAAAGGCACATTTCAAGGTTTTTACAGAATTGTACTTGTACACTTGCTTATAGTTAGATCTTTCTTCGTGCTAAAGGGGGTATTTTTAAATAATCATAACATAATACTTAAAAAAAAAAATATTACTAACCGAAAAAGTGAGTTTCTATATCATTTCCAAGTGTTTTACACTAGGTAAATTGTGAGAATTATAAGAAAATGTACTTTGGAATTCCCTCACTATTTGAAATTTCTGCAACAAATAAACCCAAAAAAAGTTTAAACCATGGGTGGCCAACATTTTAAGCTGACGCGCCAAATTTTAGAAATGTTATATGTGTGAGGGCCACAAAATTCTTTTTTTCGCATACCTTTTCCTTTCACACTTTTAAAGTATATTTTGAACATATAAAATTATGAAAAAAAACGAATTTAGAAGTTGTAAAAATATATGTAGATGGTATGCAAAAATACAGCTTTTTTTTAATTGAGAAATTTCTACAGATTGAGAAATCTTTTAAACTTAAATGTATAACAAGCATCTTTCAGTACCGAATAAACAATGTTTGATAGAAATTAGAAAAATTGTATAGAAATACATTAGAATTTGTATTGCTTTTTTTATTTGAGTAGCCATAACTTTTATAAGAATTGAAATATCCAAAATGATGTTATTTTGCTAAATTAATAATTGCTATACTAATTTAAAAAAGCGATATCCAGGATTGTGGCTTGTGATATAGCTTAGAGCTGTACTGAAATGTAAATACCTAGTTTTCTTGATCATAATCACCTTCATAATATTTACAAATACAAGTTTATCAATTCAACCATGATTTTTAACGTTTTGTTTAGAAAATATTTATTATCGAAAAAAGAACTATAATGCTGCCTACATTTAGGGGCAAAAATAATTATAATTGCAAAATAGTTTGAACTTCAAAATACAAATGAAATTTTACCTTCACACATTCCCCTAGGCCCTCCCACTATTTCCATTTTAATATTTTCTTCAAAGTAAACAATTTCATAAGGTTCCTATCCATTTGTCCAATACGGGCTTACCCTAGAAAAATGTCCTTACTTTTTAAATATCAAAAATTTATCATTAAATGACTATAAAAATAGCACTATAACTGTCCATATACAAAGAAAAAAAGTTGTTCTTTCACATTAAACAACCCTTTTGCTTCTAAAATCTTTTTGGAATCATCAGGACAGCTGTTTGTTTGCAAGCCTTGAAAAAATAGATTTTTTAAGATTTTGAAATTAGATTTTTTATTAACTGAAGAAAATTTCAAATACAAACCTAATTTGCATATTTGATACTCAATTAATAGGCTTTCAAACGTAGAAAATAGTTTTCAAGAATTCAAACTATAGACTGAGTTATTGATAATAGAGTAAGGTGGGGTAAAAGTACGAGTCGGGTAAAAGTACGTTTTGGGATTATCACAAATCGAGAACAGTAAAATTCAAAACTCTGGCGTGATTTGAACTGCCAACAACCAGCCATATTTTTTTTTCGTAGAAGTTGAAAATACCCCAAAAAATGAGGTAAAGTAGCTTTTTTGCTTAAATGATGTAATATTTCAAAAAACGGCAAACATGTTTATGTAATCAAAAGTCTGGCTTTCAATGAAAGTTTTAATGTGTCTTTTTAGTTGTTTTTAATCACTATCAAATGCCGACGAAAGAATTTAATTACTATTTCTCTATTTATCACGATAAACTGTGAATCATAATAAACCTTGAAGGGGCAAAAGTACGAACTGCAAATGGGGCAAAAGTACGAAGGGTCTACCAAAGTAAATCTGAACGGAAAATTTTAACTTCTTTTTTAAATGCTCTGGAAACATCAGCGCATATTTTTGTATCTTCAAGACTTGCTCGCGCGAAAAATTGCTCAAATACGATGAGAACTGGATTTCGAAAACCTGCTGAATATGGTCAGTTAGTGGAAAACTCCAAATTCACACAGGTTATTTTCCCATGTATAGGATTTGTATCTGAAGCGGACAAAGATGCTACTGCTTTAAGCAGAGATTAATACAAAATAATTTTCCTGTTGACTTCATGCAGAATTGTGGAATTTTGAATGGTCGTACTTTTACCCCACATCATTCGAACTTCTGCCCCAGAGGTGGGGTAAGAGTACGTTTCGATAGCAGTTAGACATTTTCACTACTGCTATCAAATGCGTCGACCGATTATCTTCGTAATTTTGTAGAAGAGAGATAAAAGTCTAAAGAATCAAATGCTGTTCTTGTTTTTTTTGGAAAACAATGGGCAAAATTTGTGGAAAAGTTTATTGTTGGTCAAATTTACCCTGGTGATCAAAGTTACCCCGTTTTACGGTAGCTACAAATACTCGAAAAAATATCGCGTGAAGAAGAGACTTTTTCAAAAAATCGTGTCGGCTTCTCTATATTAAAACTGCATAAAGTGAATATGATCCAAAATAGGAAAAGTTGATAAAAAAAATGACAATTTATAACAAAATCAATAATCACCATATCAATTCGAATGTGAAAAGCGTTAGCTCAAATTAAAAATCATGTCACCTATTAAGGGGGGGGTAGGGTCTAACGGGTATAAAAAAAACACCATTTTCGCGATTTTTTTCTAAAGCTATCGTTCAAACAAATGTATTCAAATTTTTTGCATTATACAAAGCATTGTTAAAAGAACATTTAGTAATTTTTTCGTAGAAAAATATTGAAAAATGAGCCGGTGACGGAGCACTTTCGAGGATGCCTTCTAGAAAACAGGATTTGCGGTGGACACTGTATCTCAGCACAGAATCATCTGAATTAAAAAAAATCAGAGCAAAATATTTTTAATAGATGTTTTTCTGGACCCCAACGTTTTTATTAAACTTAAAAATATTTTTATGAAATTTTTGTGGCTGTTTGAAGTAAAAACTACGATTTTTCACTTAAAAATCCGCCATTTTTCACCTCTAAAATCTCCCCAAAGTAAAAAAATCAAAAAAGAAAAACGTTGGGGTCTGGTATTTTATATGTAGAAAATATGTTCCAATTTTGAAATGAGTCGGATAATTAGTTTTCAAATGACGATGTCCACGGACTTTAAAAATGTGCTTTCGAGAAAAACGCGTTTTAAGTTTCTGCTCTTGCTTTCTTGCAGTATTAGATAGGAGGAGATAAAGGCCTATAACTTCTACAGTTTTGCTTCAATTGACTTGAAAATTTGACACAACATTCTTGAAATGTTTTACAATAAGAAAATAAAAAAAATAAAAAATCGATTTTTTTAAAGTGTTAGACCCTCCCCCCCCCTCCCCTTTAATCAAATTCATTGTCAATTTTCAAATTACAAAATTTATCTTTAATATTTGCCATCGTAAATACTGATATGTAGGCCCTTATTCTGCGCCGCGCATGAGGTGACGATAGTCGAGTCACCCAAGTCACTCTATTCCAGTAGTCGGTTTAGGTGAGGAACGTCACTTCGGATGAACTTTTTGAGTTCTTACCCTATTCTGATAGTCACCATGGGTGAGAATTTTTTTTTTTTTTTTTTTTATAAATTTTGGTTTTATTTTGTTGAAACTTATTTACATTTTCATATGTCTAAACTCATGTGGAAATCTAAAGCATTGATGTCTACACTATTGTTGCTTGCGTTTATAAAATTTATATAGCTACTAAGATATTTCAGAATTTTCACTTTTTTTTGTCTATTTATGTTTAACAAGGTAGGATGAATTAGTTCTTCGAAGTTCAGTGTTCGCTGTCTGTCGAGGGTTTCGTAGATTTTCCTTTGAAGTAGCTCAAACGCTCCGTTGAGATTAGTACATTCACGATATTTGTGTTCAATGGTCTCGATGGGTGTTCTGCAATGCATACATGTCTCATCATCAGCGCGATTGATAGTGAAGAGAAGTTGCCGGCATAACGCTTTTTTGTTAGTCCACAGATATAGAGTTTCTTTCTGTCCAGGGGAGAGTTTCCGGGATGAGACATTCCTCCACGCTTGTTTCCAATTGATGCTCGGGTTGTTTCTTTCAACTTTTGGTTGGTCGGTGTTAGCCAGGAAATGTAGGTATGTTGCATTAGCTGTGGGTCTATCTCTGAGTGGTAATGGAAGTGTAGAAATAGTCTGTTTTATTGCTTTTACGTCAGGTAGGCTAGATGGGGCTGGCCCAGCGTTAGAAATCAGCGATCTATAGTATGGCATAGCGTCGATTTCTATCAAATGTCTACTTGTTAGCAGCGATTTAGATTTTAGTGCGGGTAGATGTAAGTTAAGTCCTCCTTGTTCGACTTTTCGTGCTAGCTGTTGGATGGGCACACGTGCACAGTTCCTCTCCAAAGGAAGTTCCCACAAGTAGATGTTAGCTTTGCCAAGTGTTGCGAGTTTGGTGAAAGAATCGAGGCAAGATACCATACCTTGGAGTTGATAAACATGTTGAGAAGAACTGTTTTCTGGTGAAGACTCAAAACTCTCATTGAGTTGAACCATGCATGCTGAGAAACCTTTGACACAAGAACATCCCAGTTCTTACGTATCATCACTCGGATAGAATTAGCATAGTAGATTCCTAACACTTTTATTGTTTCTTTCGTTTGAAGCCTCGAAAAATTGATCGGGTTGCCACTAGTACCTACATCAATTGCGACCGTTTTGTTGTGATTCAACTTCGCTCCAGAAACCGAACCAAATTGCGTAAACAAATCGTACATCAGACAAATTTTGTTAGCCGATGTAACCACTACACTGACATCATCGGCGTAGGCTACAACAAGATCTTGACCACAAGCATTTTCGATTCGGCAGAGAAGAGGGTGAAGATAGATGACGAACATGTGCATTGAGAGAGGGTCTCCTTGGCGGACAGATCTCTCAATAGGGATGGGTGTTGACATGTGGCCGTTAACTAGTATCCGTGAATGTGAGTTCGAGTAAATCCTGAATATCAGGTTCACTAGATCAACGTTAAAGCCTAGGGAGAGCATAACGTTCTGGAGGTATTCGTGAGACACTCGATCGAACGCCGAGTCCAGGTCGAAAGAGATGAGCTTCCCTTTCTGTTTATGATGTATGAGCGATGCGATCCGATCCTTCAGAGAAAGAGTTGCCTGGTAGATGTTTTTCCCTGGGTGTGAGCACTTCTGACTCTCAGTCAGTATGTTGTGTTGTACCATAACTTTTTCCAATCTACACTTCATGATACGAGAAAACAGTTTGAAATCGTTATTCAGAAGAGAGATTGGTCTATACGATCGCACCGTATCATCACTGGCCTTCTTCTTCACTAGCACTATGATTCCGTTAGCAAATGAGTTCGGGATTTCTCCAGTAATAATCTCATTGAGTATGAGATTAATCTCACGATGAATAATATCGAAGGTACGTAGATAAAATTCGCGTGGAATTCCATCCGGTCCGGCAGCTTTCCGTGGGGCGCTAGTTTTGATTGCAGTGAATATTTCGGAAGTTGTGATTTCGTCCATACATGCTCTGTTCGATTCGCTTTCGTCGGGTACCGCTCTATTGCACAAAAAAGTGTCGTTTGTCGTTGCATTTACGTCGCTACGTGAGTAGAGGTTTCGGAAGTGGTTTAGTAACATATTTTCAATGATCTCTGGTTCTTCAGAAATATTGCCTTGTTCGTTTTGCAGTCGTGTGATGATAGTTTTTTTTCTTCTGCGCTCTCCGAGTTGAAATGTTGATATGGGTTCACCTGCGACATAACTTTCGTTGGCATGTACGAAGAGTTTCGTGAACCGACGTTGATGTAAGAGCATTTCTGATTTAACTTTGTTTATGGTGGAGATGAGCGATGGATTTTGATAATATCCATCATAAGCTTGTTTGAGATTGGTGTATAATCGTTGTTGTTCAAAATGAAAAACGTTGAACGCTAGGCTAGATTTCCATCGAAAAAATTTAGTGATTTTTGGTTTTGCGAATTGCATCCACCATTCGATCCAAGACGAAAAGTTACGTCTTTGTCGTTTCCACAGTTGCCATTGATGATCAAATTCTTCGATGAATTCGGTTGTCAGTAAATGTGTACGCAGACTCCAGTAACCTCGCCCGTGAGCACGGCCGAGAGAAGGTAAGCAGATTCTCGCAGTAACTGCTTTGTGGTCAGAGAAGCAAACTACGTGATTTGTAGCGGAGCGAATGTTTCTACGAAGACTTGGGCTTGTATATATCCGGTCTAATCTAGCAGAAGAGTTATAGGATATATACGTATGCCCAGCATCTCTGGGAGAGACTTGCAACCATGCATCAACAAGTTGAAGCTGGTGAACCAGTGTTTGAAGTGCTGGACTGTGATTCGAGCCGGATGCATCGCTGTGGCGAACTACACAGTTAAAGTCGCCTCCTATTATAGTGTGTGTTGTTCGATGACGGAGGTAGTACGGAATCGTTGTGTTGAAGAGATTTTCTCTGTCTCTTCGAAATGCGCTCCCAGATGGAGCGTACACATTGCAGAACGTTGTGTTGTTGACTTGAACCGCTGTTACTCTAGAATCTAGGCTCTTTTCGATGTGTGTAAAACGTATATGTTGTTTAAGAGCAATTGCTGTTCCTCTTTTTGTGTGATCTACATTTGAAACTATGTTAAATCCGGGTATTGAGAGATCTGAACTTTCGACTTCTTGAAGGAAAACGATGTCGAGTTCCATGGTTCGGATGAAGGTGTTAAGGGCATTAAGTTTGTTTTGGTTGGATATCGCATTAATGTTTACAGTACAAATATTGTAACTTACTGTATCCATTATTATGCTATGTCCATGCTCCTATCATCTTGTCGGCTCTTTTTCGGGAGAGGTTTCGCTCTGCTGGAACGGCGACTGTCAGTGGAGGTGCCAGATTCATCGGTTTCGTTACCATCAGCAAGTTTTCGGTGACCTTGATCAAATTTTAACATAGCTTGTCTGGTTAGTGGTGGTGGCAGCATCTGAGTGGTTTTGGAGGATTCTTCTAGAGTTGAAGGTTTCATTTGCACAAGCGTTGATTTTTTGTGGAGTGTTGGTGATGGTGGAGGTTTGGCAGTCGTTTGTACGGTTCTTGTTGCATCGGTAGTTGCAGTCGATGGTGGTCGTTGGTTTGCGAGGACTTTCGCATAGGATAGTTTGTGTTGGTCTGCAGCCATTTTCTGAACTAGCAGTTTTTTATTTTGGATGCAAGGAATACCAATATGCACGTATTCGTTGCAGTGTGGACAGGTTTGCTTTTGTCCCTTGTAGCTTATGGCAACTTGTTGGGAGTCGATTGTGATGATTGATGGGATGTTCCGTTCAACAATCACCCTAGCTTGTCTCACACCTGTAGATAGTCCTCCGAAAAGGTATTTCTCATCCCACAATATTTTGCGGATCGAGAGGATTTCCCCGTACGGGGTCAAAGAGTTCAGGATCTCAACTTCATGCTTGTTGTCGTGTTCTGCAACGATACGTTCAGCAAGTTCGAGGTTGGTGACCTTCACGTACACGCAAGCATGCCGCTTGCTTGGTTGGATCATCGAGACATTTTCACGAGTAAGCTCGAGCTGCTGCCCGATGAACTTATGAATTTCTTCATAGGATGGTGGTTTGGGAATGTTCGCAAAATCGATGCGAAAGGTGTTTTCGCGTCGAGTCATCGCGAACGACCGAAATTCGCGAAGTGTTTATTTAACCAACGTCACTATTCGAAATATTTTAATACGGTAACCGATATAAGAATACAACCGTCTCGCATGAACAACGAGCTCAGAATATGTCGCATTCGGGTGACGATTTTAGGTGACAATTGTCGGTACCTTTTCAGGTGGCGACGAGATAGAAATTGAATGGAAAATTGATACAAAATGGAATAATTAGGCTCTAAACGTTTAATTACACTAAAGTATGATAGTTTTAGAATCAATCAAAACAAAAATCACTTCAATTTTTGATTTTTTTCAATCATTTGTGCAGCAAAAAAAATGTTTACTAGACGTTGAAAATAAATTCAAACATATAGAATTGATAGAGGTTATAATTTTATTTTATACAACTTCATTTACATGCATCGAAATTTGAAAAAAAAAACACTTTTTTTGCACTTCACTAAATCTTATCCGATTCCCGTTGCGGGGGGTATTTCACTTTCACCCGGTAATGTCGTTTTCGAACAAAATAAGCTTTGAAGTCCTGTACTGAACCGTTGTTTATCAACGTCGAGGTGTCGTATCCCATGTGTTGATCCGTATGCAAAGGACCAGTTTATTGAGGCAGCAGCCGTCGATTTCCGCTTTTCTGGTGGATGTTTTTTTTTTCAAGCCGCTCCAGGAACCAAACATATATGACCAAATTCTGTCCGATTCGCTTTATTCGCAGCTCCAAAAGTGATTCCAGCTGCTCGCTTAAACCTTGCAACCCGATAGTGACCGTTTGCGTACCGAAATTTGTACATTTTGATTTAAAATTTAATTTTAACATTTGGAATCGCGAACGAAATAAATACAAACCGAACAAATTTGACACTTGAGTTCATTCGGTCGCTCACCAGAAATGAACATCTGTTACTTTACCCATATCGACTCCGAGAATAAGGTGACAAATCTCACGGTGACCTGAGGTGAGGTGACAATCGTCACGTCACGCGCGGCGCAGAATAAGGGCCGTAGATATCTATAAAAACATGAATGAAGCAATTTAAGTGCGACGAAGGAAGATGAAAAAGAAAAAAAATCAATTCATTCACACGTCTGCAATTAAACTTCTGTAAACTTCAAAAAAAATCTGATGAAAAATATTCCTAGTCTTTTGAAAGAGCTTTGATAGCTCACATTTAGTTGAACCCAAGAATATTTTACATTCTTAGTAGGAATTTTTTTTCAAATTTGTGCGAAATTTTTCAAAAATTGTATATTTTCCCGGTTTTTTGCTGAAACTCCCAGTTTCTCGGTTTGGATTTAGATTTTTTCGGTGCACTAGCAATCCCTCATCAACAAACCATGTTTATAAAATGCAGGATACTTCACTTCATCCAAATTTGTTTCATGAAGGCCAACCAGACCAACCTAATGATATTTATTCTTCTTCTGGGTATCACAGAACATTTCATAGTGTTTCATTAGTAATTCATGGCAATAAGCTTAAGTTATCGGAATATTGTGTTTTCAATGCATAGGAAAGCACACGGAGCTTTCCAATATCTTGGAATCTGTTCTCAAAGTCCAATATCAAGTTTGAGACTCAGCGTTTTTTGGTTTTTTTGTGATGTTTCGCTTTTGTTTCAAGCTTTTGAATAAATGTATGCGTTAAACGAAACGAACACAAACACATACAGGATCTCAATGATACTTTATGTTTCCTCGAAGAGATTCCTTTTTCTTAACTCTAAGCGTACATCTTTCGAAGATATGATGGCTAGCATCTTACTAATGCTAAAACCACCAACTCACAGAAAGTGTACTATGTATGCCGTGACCGGGATTCGATCTCATACACGCTGGCTTAGAAGACTTGAAGGCTATCCTCTACGCCACGGTCTGCGGCCTTCGCACGGATTTTCAAGTCCAATGAAACGACTTTTTACTGCCTCCAAAGCTACAAAAAGTTAGTTGATTCAAATTCTAAAGAGCAATAATCTATATATATAAAAATGAATTTCTGTCTGTATGTCTGTCTGTCTGTTCCCTATAGCCTCGGAAACTTCTGAACCGATTTGCGTGAAACTTGGCAGGTGGGGGTATTGGAGGCAGGGCAAGGTTCCTATTATGGTTTGAGACCCTTCCTTCTCTCAGGAAGGGGGGGAGGGGCCTCCCAAACAAAAGACAATTTTTTGCATAATCGAGAACCCAACAAGCAAATGGTATTAAACTTGCGTGGGGTGGTATTTAGGAACGAGGAATATTTTTATGAATATTAGGTACCCCTCCTACCTCTCAGTGGGGTGATAGGCAGGGGGAGTGGGATTATCTTACTATTTTTCATATAACTCGGAAACTAATGAAGATATTGGAATCAAATTTGGCATGGGAAGGTATTTGGATACGAAAAATATTTCGATGATTATTTGAGACCCCTCCGTTTTAACAGTAGGGAGATATAAAGGAGGGATGGGGCCTCTTTTATTATTTTTTTATAGCTCAAAAACCGCAAATTGAACCAAATTTGGCATGGGCGGGTATTTGGGGACGTGACATGTTCTAATGATTGTTTGAGCCCCTTCCTTCTTCCAGCGGGGAGAAAGGAAAGAGGGAGGGAAGTTTCATACAATTTTTACTGCATAACTCAAGAATAACAACAGCAAATGAAACCAAATTTGGCATGGAACGATATTTGGGTACGAGAAATGCTTCTATGAATATTTGGTATCCCTCACTCTTTCAAAGAGGTGGATGAAAAGGGGTAGGAGAGGTCTTCCATACAATTTTTTTTGCATAACTCGAGAATTAATCGAGCAAATCAAACCAAATTTGGCATCAAAAAGTATTTGAGTACGAAAAATAAGTGAAACAATTCATTTCTTGCAGTAGAATGATAGAATTGGAAATATAGGAAGAGAAGAGGAGGCTTATATTTGACTTTTTTGTTTACAAAATTCGAGAAATGGACAAAATTTAACTTGGAAAATCATTTTTGTATGATTCAATGATTATCTGACACACCATTCTCCTTCCAAGGAGTAGGTATATAGGAGTGGGGAGGTGAGCGCAATACAATTTTGTTAGAATAAGTTCTCAATTTATGCTGACGAAGCCAACAAATGGAAACAAATATGGCATGGAAAGGTGCATGGTTTCGAGATATATTTCTACGATTGTTATAGACCCTTACAGAGGGGAAGAAAGGAGAAGGCTCTATATACATTTTGTTGTAAAGCTTTAAAACTTATCAACCAATGGAACTATTTTTGATATAAGAGGATTTTTGGCAACGAAAAAAATGGGTATGATTATTAAAGATCACGACCTCTATTCAGCAGGGGGTGAAGGGAAGGACAGGGGAGCTCTGTTATCAGTTTTTTGGCATAAATCCAGAACATATCAAGCAAAAACAACCATACATTTTATAAGTTCGATTGTTTGCGTAAGATTAATTTGAGACCCTCCAGACAGATTAAAATTATCAGATATTTAACACAAATTTATAGAGCAAGATTCGGAATATTAGTTTAAGTTATCTTACAATTGAAAATGTTGCAATTTAAAACTCCAGCTGCAACTCTCATTTTATAGCGGTTGCTTATGAATTATGTTATAATCTGATTTAAAATAAAGCCAATAAAAAAATAAAAATTTGAATAATTTTTGTAAGTATGATTTGATTTTGGAAGGTGTAGCAAAGCACACCGGGTCAGCTAGTTTGTAATAAATTTGAGATTTTTTTTAAACTAACAAAAAGTAAACAAATGTTATAACCTTGCTCTGTTTAATTAGTATACAAAGTTCTTTTTTCAAAGCATTGATGCCTATCAAAGCTCCGCGGGCGCGGGACAGACATTGACATTTGCGGACCAAATGTGGCCCATGGACAACGATTTGGCCACCCAAGCCTTAAATTAAAAACTAATATATTTGACATAGCTATTGCTCCATATGGCATAAACATATCTATATTCAATTTGGTCTGGATAAACACAAATCTTGAAAGTAAGTGTAAGACTGCTGATTTATGTAGTTATCTTAAACTCATATTGGATAAGTTGAGCGCAAAATCAAAAAAGGTTACATAGGAGAACAAAACCGCAGAATGATGACAACAAGGTGAAAATAAAACATTAGTATACATCGTAGTTTGTAAACATCTGAGAAAGCAACGGTAAGCAGTCATTACTGCATCGAAGCTATCAAACAAAAACGGGTTGAGATTTTTTTTTCGGCGGTATCCTAATTGCAAGTCATCAATTCATTACCAGGGAAAATCTTAGAAACAGCAACGACCTCCACAAAAAACCTCCAAGCACGACGAAAAAGTATAGTAGAAAAAAAATGTTCATCATTGGATAGGGCGCTTCTTTCCATTTGAAAGAATATGGTTGTTTCAAAACTTCCTAAAAAAAATCTTTTCCAAAGTATTCAAACTGGATTGAATCTTTTAAGTCGATCAAGTTTTTTTTCGGATTAACTCTTTCATTTTTTTTTTCAATGTTTGGTTCTGATCTCATGAATTATAAAAAAAAATCGCCCTACCCTACTGAAGGAAAGGCCGAGTTATGTCTTGTCGACATAACAAGAATTGCTCAATCAAAACAAACTACTCCCCTCAATTCTCCCCTTCATACAGCTGAAGGCATTTCATTCCCATGTTGACCCATTCGCTTTACACATCTGTTGGTACGATACTTTTTTTACTTCTCAAGATGGGAATGGCCGAACCGCTCCATCACATTCAAGTTAGCATCATTGTGGCTGGACAGTTTCTTTTTCACTCGATGCATCCATGTCATCTTTCAAATTTGAGGTAATCATATAAATTGTATTGGATGTCTGTTGACTGACAACATGGATTTCAAACAGATCATATAAAGATTTTTATTAATCTTTCTATTTATACGTTTCTGATTTTTTTTTTAAATTTAAAAGTATGACTTATTCCTCTTGTTTTTTTATTGAGTCAATAAGTCAATCAACATGAATCTTTTTTTTTACTACATCGAATATAATTTCATTGGTCTTTGAAATCTGCGTCATCAATTCGACAGATCGTTTGATGCAGAGAACCTTTACTCTACCTTTACAATTCGACTCAGATAAAACTGAATGACAAAATCAATCTGGCTGGTTAACCTTTCGAAGAATGATTTTCAAAGACCAGTTTTTGTATTCTAAAACACGGACTACCCTAAGAAGATAGCGCCAACGTCATGCTCTGAGGGTTTCACGACTTAGCTCGATACGATACGAAACGAATAACGAATGAGTGTTATTAGACCATTAGGTCCGGGAAGATGCACTTTGAATCGAGATGCGGTTCCCCTCAAACTTCTTCTCAGTTGCATCTGCCCTCCATTTCACCAGTTTATTGGCATTAACATCATCAACACAATAGTGGCGAATGTTAATATTTTTAATCACCAGCATCCCAACTCGGTTGATGCTCGACCGTGATGCAACTTCTAAGCCAGTTTTATTTAGAGTCCCGGTAGGCGAGTCGATGACCGATAAAAATTGGTGACTTAGAAGTAATTTTAACACCGATAAAAAAATTACGTAAAATCAAAATATTTTAATTTTTATAATTTTTTATAATTAACTATTATAATTAACTTTATAACTTTATAATTAACTTTATAATTTATAATTAACTATCATTATGTAAATGAAAATCTTCACAGTGTTTTTTTATCAAATTCTTTTTTTTTTCTATGCATTTCCGTTTAATGAAAACAATACAATTCGACAAGCCCTACTGCAAACTAGATTCGGATGCACTCTGGCTCAGAGAGAAGCTGGCCAACCACTTGATATTTCTCGCATTCATCTGCAGAACTTAAGTAGTGCCAAGGAAGTGGAAGTAGACATTGCATATTGCATAATCATATCAGCACGATTTATGCTTGTTGTTTCAAGACTTAAGTTTTCACAGATGAGCCCCGATACGTCGTAGGGGCGAACAATTTGCCATTTGCTCTGCATAAATTGTTGCAGGATAGAGCAGAGAATTTCATTCATTTTAACAAAGAAACTGGCGGGAAAGTCACCCAAAAAATATTAGTTTGAGATGAAATTTTGAATTTGAAATTATTTACACATTTAGATACTAAGTTCCAAAATAACAAAATACTTTAATTTACAGCCTTCGTTTTTTTAAAGATTATTTCAAAAATGCTTATTAACTTTTTCAAAAACCAGATTTAAAAAAAACGAAATTTTCTATACTTTCAATATTTTGAAAAAAAAAAGTTAAAAGTCCAAACGAAACAAAGTTTAAAACCAGAATGTCAGGAAGTTTATAACCAGAATTTCAAAAGTCTGGAAATCAAAACAAAAAAGTCTGAACATCACAAAGCTAGAAAATACTCAGTCAGAAAGTTTGAAAGTCAAACAATCAAAAAATCAAAATGAAAGTTATACAGTTGAAAGTTTTTTAAGTAAAAAAACCAGGAGTTAAGAGAATCAAAAAAAAAATCCAACTGTTAGAAAGTGAAAAAAAATCAGATTGTAAAATAATCAAAAAGTCAGAAAGTAGACAAACGTAGGAGATTAGAAAATCGGAAAGTTAAGAAAATCAGGAAATCAGAATGACACAAAATTTAAAGTCAGAAAGCCAGAAAGTCAGAAAGAAAACAATTCAAAAAGAAGAAAATAAAACAGTTAGAAAGTCAATAAGCCTAAAAGCAGAGATTGTAAGTTGAAAACTCATAAAGTTTGAAAATCCATTAGTCATTTATCAGATAGCGAGAAAGTCAACGAGTCAGAAAAAAAGTAAATTTAAAAAAGATAATTTCAAAGTCAGATTATTTATCAGTCATTAAGTCAATCAGAAAAAAAAAATCAAAATCTAATAAATTCAGAAATGTAGAAAATCAGTATAAAAGATGTCAGAGATTCAAAAAAACAGACTTTCAATAGTCAGGAAGTAAGAAAGTTTGAGCTTCAAGAAGCCATAAAGTCAACAAGACTACAAAGGAAGACATTTTATCACATGAAATCATAAAATACGACAGTCAGGATGTGATAAAAAGCTGGTTAAGGATAAGAAATTCATAAAAAAAAACAGATAAATATGAAAGTAGAGTACCAAAGTTTAAAATTTTAATAGACTGAGAGTCAGATATCAGATATACAGGAAATCAATGAAGATCTTGAAGTCAAGAAATCAAATCATCAGATAGTCGCAAAAGCAGAATGTAAAAAATTAAGAAAGCTAGAATATCAAAGCGACAAAAAGTGAATACGCCAAAAAGTATAGAATAAGGTTGCCAGATTGTCATTTTTATTTCGGTTTTATATTTCATTCAAAAATTGAGAAATGTCCGGTTAAGCCTGGTTGCCCAAATTTTATTGAAAAAGGCCCGGATTTTGCCCGGATTTGTTTACTTTATTTGCCAAATCATACAAAAAAATGGTAGAAAAAAGTTTTTATTTATACGTCCGAATCGATGTGTTATGAGCAAGTTTTATGAAAATGATCATTAAATAAGGTTTTTCGGAAGTCTAAAATACGATTCAAAATCTGTGTTGAAGAGACAAAATAATTTTTTTTTGGTTTTGTCTTGATTTTTTGTTGAGTAATTCTTGGGTTTTGACCAAATTTGCCCGGTTTTTGGTCAACAATTTTGATATCAAATGCCCGGATCTTGCCAGGTTTTTAGATAAAATTACCCGGATTTGTCCGGCCCGTATACGTGCTGAAAAAATTCTGGCGATCTAGGTGTGAAAATTTATGATTTCGAAAGTAAAAGTTAAATTGAATTAGAATGTTATAACTTCAGAACGTCAGAAAACCAGGAATTCTTTAAGTCAGAATGTTGATCTTTATAATTATATTAGGTCACCATGTCAGAAAGACAGAGAAAAGAATGTCATAATTTCTGACAATTTTTTTTGTTTATTTGTGACACTTTACTAACGTTTTGGCATTCGTGTCAAAAAATGACAAATAATGAAATTGAATTATTGTTTTCAAATTCGTGTTGATTTAGTGGAGTACTTGGAATAATTCGCTGTCGAAGGTTGAATGTTACGAAACAAAGCAATTTCTGTAACATGATATTTTTTAGTAGCAATTTATTGCTGGGAGCAGATTCTGATCGATGATGTTTAGTTTTTTTTCTTTCCCTCAACGCAGTTTCAACCGCTTTTATTGACATAACAATAATCAACACTCATAAAACACCCATCAATGGGCTATCGGCAATTGTTTGTCCCAAGGAAATTTACCACCGAGAACCTACGCAACTTTGTTTACTTTTCCCTGGCTTCTCCTTTTACTTTCGACGCAATGTTGTCCTCCATATCGAGAGCCGCCAAAAGTTGAGAATCAAACAACATCGCCCGGTTCCGAACCGATATGTGCTACGGCTGCTGCTCGCCTACATGGCATTCATTAAAAAACCAATAAACAAATCAACAACTCATTTACACACTTGGTTGGTCTTACTGGTTCCGATATTATGGTGTGTCACTCCCTATTTTCAATCATCAAAATATTGGTCAATCAAATCACATAAATACATATTGTTAAAAAAAATCTTTGCAAAAGTTTCGATAAATTTGTTGAAATTTAGCAGAGCAAAAAAATACGGCTCGAAATATTCGAGCTTACACTAATACATATTCATATAAATGTATTTATGAATCTGACACGCCTTATTGCCTATGACCAAACTCGGAACATAGAGAGAGAAAAAAGAGTCCGCTAAGTGGCAGGGTAAACACTCGTAAATTCATACTTGGAGCGTACATAAATAATACGTGACGAAACAGTGTTACAATTTAAATAGCGAAAAAACCTCGTTGAGTTGGAGACAGTTGCATGGTTCACATAATACGGATATAAATTTGATGCGCCAAGCAGAGTGCAATCGGAACGTTTTTTTTTTCTGCGAGCTATTATGGGCAGCTGATGATTATGCCATCAGTTGGGACTGAGAACTTCAGCTTCTATTATAAAGAAAGGAAGCTAAAAAACTTTTTAAAAAAGGAAAGAAGAAAGAAGAAAGAAGAAAGAAGAAAGAAGAAAGAAAAAGAAGAAAGAAGAAAGAAGAAAGAAGAAAGAAGAAAGAAGAAAGAAGAAAGAAGAAAGAAGAAAGAAGAAAGAAGAAAGAAGAAAGAAGAAAGAAGAAAGAAGAAAGAAGAAGAAGAAAGAAGAAAGAAGAAAGAAGAAAGAAGAAAGAAGAAAGAAGAAAGAAGAAAGAAGAAAGAAGAAAGAAAGAAAGAAAGAAAGAAGAAAGAAGAAAGAAGAAAGAAGAAAGAAGAAAAGAAGAAAGAAGAAAGAAGAAAGAAGAAAGAAGAAAGAAGAAAGAAGAAGAAGAAAGAAGAAAGAAGAAAGAAGAAAGAAGAAAGAAGAAAGAAGAAAAAGAAAGAAGAAAGAAGAAAGAAGAAAGAAGAAGAAGAAAGAAGAAAGAAGAAAGGAAGAAAGAAGAAAGAAGAAAGAAGAAAGAAGAAAGAAGAAAGAAGAAAGAAGAAAGAAGAAAGAAGAAAGAAGAAAAGAAGAAAGAAGAAAGAAGAAAGAAGAAAGAAGAAAGAAGAAAGAAGAAAGAAGAAAGAAGAAGAAAGAAGAAAGAAGAAAGAAGAAAGAAGAAAGAAGAAAGAAGAAAGAAGAAAGAAGAAAGAAGAAAGAAGAAAGAAGAAAGAAGAAAGAAGAAAGAAGAAAGAAGAAAGAAGAAAGAAGAAAGAAGAAAGAAGAAAGAAGAAAGAAGAAAGAAGAAAGAAGAAAGAAGAAAGAAGAAAGAAGAAAGAAGAAAGAAGAAAGAAGAAAGAAGAAAGAAGAAAGAAGAAAGAAGAAAGAAGAAAGAAGAAAGAAGAAAGAAGAAGAAGAAAGAAGATGGAACAAAAAGAAAGAAGATAAAAGAAAAAAGAAAAAAGAAAGAAGAAGATAAAAGAAAAAAGCGAAAAAAGAAAAAAAAGGAATGAAATAAAAAAAAACGATAAACGAAAAACGAAAAACGAAAACGAAAACGAAAAACGAAAAACGAAAAACGAAAAACGAAAACGAAAAACGAAAAACGAAAAACGAAAAAACGAAAACGAAAAACGAAAAACGAAAAACGAAAAACGAAAAACGAAAAACGAAAAACGAAAAACGAAAAACGAAAAACGAAAAACGAAAAACGAAAAACGAAAAACGAAAAACGAAAAACGAAAAACGAAAAACGAAAAAACGAAAAACGAAAAACGAAAAACGAAAAACGAAAAACGAAAAACGAAAAACGAAAAACGAAAACGAAAACGAAAAACGAAAAACGAAAAACGAAAAACGGAAAAACGAAACAAAACGAAAAACGAAAAACGAAAAACGAAAAACGAAAAACGAAAAACGAAAAACGAAAAACGAAAACGAAAAACGAAAAACGAAAAACGAAAAACGAAAAACGAAAAACGAAAAACGAAAAACGAAAAACGAAAAACGAAAAACGAAAAACGAAAAACGAAAAACGAAAACGAAAAACGAAAAAACGAAAAACGAAAAACGAAAAACGAAAAACGAAAAACGAAAAACGAAAAAACGAAAAACGAAAAACGAAAACGAAAAACGAAAAACGAAAAACGAAAACGAAAAACGAAAAACGAAAAACGAAAAACGAAAAACGAAAAACGAAAAAACGAAAAACGAAAAACGAAAAACGAAAAACGAAAAACGAAAAACGAAAAACGAAAAACGAAAAACGAAAAAACGAAAAACGAAAAACGAAAACGAAAACGAAAAACGAAAAAACGAAAAACGAAAAACGAAAAACGAAAAACGAAAAACGAAAAACGAAAAACGAAAACGAAAAACGAAAAACGAAAAACGAAAAACGAAAACGAAAAACGAAAAACGAAAAACGAAAAACGAAAAACGAAAAACGAAAAACGAAAAACGAAAAAACGAAAAACGAAAAACGAAAACGAAAAACGAAAAACGAAAAACGAAAAACGAAAAACGAAAAACGAAAACGAAAACGAAAAACGAAAAACGAAAAACGAAAAACGAAAAACGAAAACGAAAACGAAAAACGAAAAAACGAAAAACGAAAAACGAAAAACGAAAAACGAAAAACGAAAAACGAAAAACGAAAAACGAAAACGAAAAACGAAAAACGAAAAACGAAAACGAAAAACGAAAAACGAAAAACGAAAAAACGAAAAACGAAAAAAAAACGAAAAACGAAAAACGAAAAACGAAAAACGAAAACGAAAAACGAAAACGAAAAACGAAAACGAAAAAACGAAAAACGAAAAACGAAAAACGAAAAACGAAAAACGAAAAACGAAAAACGAAAAACGAAAACGAAAAACGAAAAACGAAAAACGAAAAACGAAAAAACGAAAAACGAAAAACGAAAAACGAAAAACGAAAAACGAAAAACGAAAAACGAAAAACGAAAAACGAAAAAACGAAAAACGAAAAACGAAAACGAAAACGAAAAACGAAAAACGAAAAACGAAAAACGAAAAACGAAAAACGAAAACGAAAAACGAAAAACGAAAAAAAACGAAAAACGAAAAACGAAAAACGAAAAACGAAAAACGAAAAACGAAAAACGAAAAACGAAAAACGAAAAACGAAAAACGAAAAACGAAAAACGAAAAACGAAAAACGAAAAACGAAAAACGAAAAACGAAAAACGAAAAACGAAAAACGAAAAACGAAAAACGAAAAACGAAAAACGAAAAACGAAAAACGAAAAACGAAAAACGAAAAACGAAAAACGAAAAACGAAAAACGAAAAACGAAAAACGAAAAACGAAAAACGAAAAACGAAAAACGAAAAACGAAAAACGAAAAACGAAAAACGAAAAACGAAAAACGAAAAACGAAAAACGAAAAACGAAAAACGAAAAACGAAAAACGAAAAACGAAAAACGAAAAACGAAAAACGAAAAACGAAAAACGAAAAACGAAAAACGAAAAACGAAAAACGAAAAACGAAAAACGAAAAACGAAAAACGAAAAACGAAAAACGAAAAACGAAAAACGAAAAACGAAAAACGAAAAACGAAAAACGAAAAACGAAAAACGAAAAACGAAAAACGAAAAACGAAAAACGAAAAACGAAAAACGAAAAACGAAAAACGAAAAACGAAAAACGAAAAAACGAAAAACGAAAAACGAAAAACGAAAAACGAAAAACGAAAAACGAAAAACGAAAAACGAAAAACGAAAAACGAAAAACGAAAAACGAAAAACGAAAAACGAAAAACGAAAAACGAAAAACGAAAAACGAAAAACGAAAAACGAAAAACGAAAAACGAAAAACGAAAAACGAAAAACGAAAAACGAAAAACGAAAAACGAAAAACGAAAAACGAAAAACGAAAAACGAAAAACGAAAAACGAAAAACGAAAAACGAAAAACGAAAAACGAAAAACGAAAAACGAAAAACGAAAAACGAAAAACGAAAAACGAAAAACGAAAAACGAAAAACGAAAAACGAAAAACGAAAAACGAAAAACGAAAAACGAAAAACGAAAAACGAAAAACGAAAAACGAAAAACGAAAAACGAAAAACGAAAAACGAAAAACGAAAAACGAAAAAAGAAAAAGAAAAAGAAAAAAGAAAAAAGAAGAAAGAAAAAAGAAAAAGAAAAAAGAAAAAAGAAAAAAGAAAAAAGAAAAAAGAAAAAAAGAGGGATGAAAACAGAAAAAAATAAAAAAGAAAAACGAAAGAAAAACAGTTAAAAAAGAAAACAGTTAATAGAAAAAAAAAGGCAAAAGAGAAAAAAAAAAACAAAAAATAAAAAAGGAAAAAAAACGAAAACGAAAACACAAAAATAGAAAAAGAAAAAACAAAAAAAAACAAAAACCAAAAAAGGAAACACAAAAACGATAAGAGAAAAATTAAAAAATAAAAAATAAAAAAGAAAAAAGTAAAAACAAGAAACAAAAACAAAAACCAAAGAAGAAAACATAAAAAAGAAAAAAGAAAAAAAAAGAAAAAAGAAAAAAGAAAAAAGAAAAAGAAAAAAGAAAAAAGAAAAAAGAAAAAAGAAAAAAGAAAAAAGAAAAAAGAAAAAAGAAAAAAGAAAAAAGAAATAAGAAAAAAGAAAAAAGAAAAAAGAAAAAAGAAAAAAGAAAAAAGAAAAAAGAAAAAAGAAAAAAGAAAAAAGAAAAAAGAAAAAAGAAAAAAGAAAAAAGAAAAAAGAAAAAAGAAAAAAGAAAAAAGAAAAAAGAAAAAAGAAAAAAGAAGAAAGAAGAGAGAAAAAAGAAGAAAAAAAAGAAAAAAAAAATAGAAAAAGAAAAATGAAAAAAGAAAATGGGAAAACGAAAAATGATTTTAAGAAACAGATAAACGAAAAAGAAAAAAAAATAAAAAAGAATAATGAAAAAAGTAAAAAAAGTAAAAAGAACTTAGAAAATGAAAAAAAATTAGAAAAAAGAAAAAATAAAAAATTAATAAGAGAAAAGAAAAAAAACAAAAAACAAAAAACGAAAAACAAAAAAGAAAATAGCAAAAAAAAAAGAAAAGAAAAAATTTGAAAAATAAAATTATAAAGGTAAAAGAAAACAGAAAATTGAAAATAGAATGGGAAAAACAGAAAAAAAGGAATAAAAAAATATAACAGAAAAAAAGAAAAAAAAGAAAGAAATATGTATCTTCACTATATGTTTTTCAAGATGAAAAGAATGGGTTAATTTATATTAACTTGGGGCGCTGCGATTTTTTTTAATACAGACTTTGGATCATCGCAAGGTAGGATGATAATGCAAAAAACTAATAAATTGGAATGAATTGTATGAAAGCTTGTATGCGATAAAATTGCATACTATGTATATCATTGCACAAAACCCATAAATCAAATAATTTATTATCTAAAAATTCAATAAAACTTAGTATACAGATGGTGATAAAACTCACATCTTCCAACATTTGTTTTTTGTTCTTGTAACTCATCGGATGTTTCCATAAAATACTTCAAATTTTATCTATTTCCCCCTTCGGGCTTTTTTTGCAAATTTCGACTTTTATCAACGATGCAGTTGAAAAGCTCATCCGGTTCAACTGTAATCGATGTTTACTCTTCGACTCGAACTCACGGACATCGACTCAGGAAGCAACTGACTTGCCAACTGAGCTATACCACAAGCCCAAAGGAATTTCGGCCAAATTTTGGAAAAAAATCATTACTTTTTTTAACGCTCGTGAATGTTAATAACAAAAAAAATTAAAAAATTTAAAGTATTTCAAAAAAGACGAAAAGCATATAAATTTAATAACATTAAAAAACAATTTCAAACAAAAGACTATGAATGACAAAAAAAATGAAATAGATATGAAATGACAAAAATAACAATCATTCTAAACATAATAAAAAAAGTTCTTAACGTGGTAAAAAATTACAAAAAATGAAAAAAAAAAATCTTATTTAGTCAATAAATCAACAACGCGACGAATCGATGGGGAACGGTTAAAAGATGAAAATCAAACTAATCTCATTTTTTAAAACCTCCTAGAACTGTTTTATTCCGATGCTTGCTAGGTACGTTGAGTTATAGAGTTGTTGACAATATAAAAAATTTTCACGTCCATTTCCATGAGACCTGTAAAGAGCCTTTATTAGGGAATTAATATAAAAAATGGTGCGGTTTACTGTAAATATCATGTTGCAATAAGCACCCCGATGAAACAGAAAATGTACAAGATTTCAAAATGAATTATGAAATGAAAATAAAACTTATCGAACTATGTTCAAGCCACATTAATGTTGTCCACCGAATTTGCTATCGAGCCAAATTATTATATACTTGAGACTTGAATATGTAAACCACCGGCCAGAGCTAAAAGCCACCAATAATTATGTGACAATAATTACCCCACAAATCCAGCCTGCTCCCTAAGTGGCTTTCTATGTAGTTTAAATGAAGAAACATGGCTATCGGTGTCGTCTTTGTGAAATGGCCCATTCAAGTGGCTAACTGCTCCGAAGATATCTCCTTCGACATGTTTTCAGAATGACCTTTGATAACAATAGCGGCGCTAGCTATCGGTACGCTTCTGATGGCAAGTTTGACTATATTCAACAAATTTTCAGGATAGACTATCCCAAGGGAGAAATACATAAGATTAGCTGAGAACATAAACTTGATTCGTTCATGCATAAATAAGGTGCAATTTAGCAACTACAAGTTTCAATCATGTCAGTGAATGAGGTCAAGAAGAAGATTGCTCATCGTAAGTCAAATACAAAAAGGCTAAATTTCAAACTCAAATGTTTCCGAAATTTGAAATCATAAAATAGATAAACTACAGTATTGTTTAATTTTCATTCATTTACTGTTCGTAGATACTTTTACCACTGATAAGCTTTTCCTCCAATTGAACTTCGTTTTTTTTAAAGAAAATTATCGCCGACAGGTAAGTGTCCGCGCCACTCCTTAATTCGAGAATGTGCCATCAATAAAAAGTAGTGCTGGTCACAGAAAATAAAAACAACAAATAGAACGTTGACACGGAGGTTTTCGTTTTGATGGATTATTCCCGGACGGCCTCCATCGTGGTCATATTTCGCTTTGTTTTGGTTTTTAGTTAGTTAGTAGGCAGGAGTCAGGAATTCCCATTTGGCGAAGAATGCGCGCGTGCTTCTGTGGAATTAAAATTCTAGCAACACATTGGCCCCGCTATTGAACGCCTTCAATTTGTAGGTCAGCAGAGATCGCTCACCCAGTTTTTCGATATTGTTATTCTGGTCCTATAGTTTACATCAAGTGGGTAATGTCAACGTCTCAGTAGGACACCTTAAATTGGGAACAATCGAGGGAGATTCCTCGCACATAACTTCCTATTCAATGTTTCCTTTTAAAATGTTTTAATCGATACATTTTTCTTAAAAAAAAAACTTTTTTCACGAGAACGTAAATTCCTCACACAGGCCATTCCATACCAGTTAGGTGACAATGAAAATGCACCGATCCTTGCTAAATAAGTAACTGTAAATAAGAAAAAGCCAAAGTTGGGTGAGTTGGATCACCCACCCTGGTAATAACTCCATCTTTTGATGACTGGGTTTGTATTTTATTGAATACCTAAATCTATTTTTTACAGGAAGCCAAAAAAATAAATCCAAAATAAGCAAAATGTTGTTCTTCTCGAATGCGTTGTTGATTTTTTATATTTAATAAATTGAAAATTCGAGAGTTCTTGGAACTGTTCTGAACCACGTCCGGAAGAATGATATTTCATCTTAAATTGTTTGAAACCAAACAAGTAAATTTCTTTAAATAAAGTTAAATGATGATTAACGGGTGATACGGTCAAAATTTGATCAAGGGAAAACGCGTGTAAATCGGTGAAATCGTTTATTTAAAAAATCAAATTAAATTTCTTTTTCGAGTTCCGTTAGTATAAAATTCATGAAAATTATTCAGTTAGGCTTCCGCTTTTCCAAATCCGAATTGCCGGGCCTTACGCTTAACCCCTGCCATCAGATTTTGTACAGCCACCTTGTCCACCTTCTTCGCCGCAAAAAGCCAGTTTGCCTTGAACTGCTGGTCGTCCTTAGCAGTTTTTTTGGTCTTCTTTAGGTTCCGCTTGACAAAAGCCCAGTATTTCTAAATTGGGCGGAGCTCTGGCGTGTTGAGAGAGTTCTTGTCCTTGGGAACCACCTGACCGTTGTTGGCGGCGTACCACTCCATGGCCTTTTTACCGTAATGGCAAGATGCCAAATCCGGCCAAAACAGTACGGAACAACCGTGTTTCTTCAGGAAAAGCAGCAGACGTTTATTCAAACACTCTTTCACGTAAATTCCTAGGTTGACAGTCCCGGAAGCTATGAAAATGCTGCTTTTCAAGCCACAGGTACAGAGGGCTTGCCAAACCAGATATTTCTTCGCGAACTTTGATAGTTTCATGTGCTTGAAAATATCTGCTACCTTTCCCCTTCCTTTTGCCGTATAAAACTCCTGTCCCGGAAGCTGCTTGTAGTCGGCTTTGATGTAGGTTTCGTCGTCCATCACCACGCAGTCAAACTTCGTCAGCATCGTCGTGTACAGCCTCCGGGATCGCGCTTTGGCCGTCGTATTTTGTTTATCATCGCGATTTGGAGTCACTACCTTCTTGATGCACGGTTGTAGACGATACCCCGGCTCATTTGCGGCATCTCGGAGAGAGAGGTTAGGGTTTCGCTTGAAACTACCGGCAACTCTCTTTGTCGTCTCAGCGGCTTCCGGTTTTCGATTTCCCCCCGATCCAGACTTCCTGGCTGTCGACAAACGTTCCCCAAACACTTTAATTACATTTGTAACGGTTGATTTGGCAACTTTTAGCGATTTGGCCAGCTTTGCGTGCGAGTACCTCGGATTTTGCAATGCGCGAGCAAAATTTTGATACCTTGCTCTTCTTCCTTGGACGGCATTTTGACAACTGAAGAGTGAGTTCCAAAATCAAAATACGAGCAACATTCTACACACCAACATACACACCTTTAAAATGAGGGGTGTTTGGGTTTTTTAAATGCGAAATTGAAAGAAATACACACGTCAAGTTGATATTGACCAAATTTTGACCATATCACCCTTTATAAGGCACAACCACAAGAATAAAGTTGAAATACGACTTTTTTATACATTTTCACGAAAACTTAAAAAAATTAAATTACGATTTTGTCGTTTTTGAATTGTTTTACTTACATATTCCATGTTTTGCAAGTTTGTATCAATGAGAACTCGAAGAATTCACAATGAATGAATCATTAGTTCTTCTAATTCTAGTTCATCTAGTTTTTTCTTATTCCAAGTGGTGTTTCTAGTCAGCCTTAACACCTTAATGCCTAATCCACACTATACAACTTGAACTGCATTTTTTTTTTGTGAGACGAACTTTGTCGTATGTTGTTGTTGTTCCTGTTGTTGGATACTTGAGACAATCTTAGTGTTTCCCGAATAAAATGGGAGACATTTATGTCGTGTTCCGCGTATGTTCTGTCCCTTATCACTGATGATCATGGACACCTGTTTACGTCCAAAGCAAGCGTCAACACTAGAATGACCAGCTTAGCCAAGCTGCTTTCAAACGTGGTGTCATTTTTTTCTATTTTAGAATGCTCTTTTTTCTTCCTTACCGTCTTCATAATTATTTCTTAATTGTCATAAATATTCTCTCTCAATCCTGATTTTAACTGCGTAACCAAAATCTATATTCGAAACACTGATTCAAATCCTCATGTTTTTCTTTTTAACATTTATTAGGGTAATTTGGTGTGGGGGAGTGTGGTGGGCCGCTTTTCTATAAAAAAAAACTTTCTATAAAGTAATATTGATTTACTAATGCTTTTCATATTCACTATAATTTAGACCGTCTCAAGACTAACTGTCTCCTAGTATGGACTAGCCTTAACACTGCAACATCCAAAAGCGCCAGCTCCAGCGTCAACCTCCTTAGCATAGCTACACTATCGCAAAAGCAATTAAGCCAAGCCCGAGTTGAGCTTGCATGTTTTTAGTTCAACTAATCGAACGCGCTCAAATTTTTATTTTAGGGTGAGTGCTACTCCTTTGGACCTACAGCCTACTTTAGTCCTAAATTGCCGGAAATTTTAAATCATTCATCTTGATAGCATAGTATAAAGATATTTACTCCTATGCACACAATTAACTCTTATTCTTCCTGAATCCTACCATACAGTTTTTTTTCTATAAAAAATCTGTCTGATAAAATTTTTAACGTTTTTAAAAATGTACCTCTATCAAGGGGAATGTGGCATGTTTCATATTTTTTTAAATCAGTACTGGACTCCTATGAACGTAAAACATGATTGCAAAATTTTATAAGACTACTTCAAATTTAATTTAAAAATCGATTGTGTCTCTGTTTAGAATTCGACGCCTTGGGGTCATTGACCAGTCTCTATTTTGACGGTTTAAACGGGTTTTCTTGATCATAAAGGGTACAACACACCTTCATAATATTTACAAATGCTTGTAATAGATGAACTAAGGTAGTTCGTGTGTTAAGGCCGAAACACAATTTAAATCGAAAGATGGAAAATGATGCTGCTTAATTTGCTAACATTACTTATAAAAACTACAAAAAAATGCAATTTTGCCTCCATTAAATTCTCTAGGCCCTCGCACTACTCCCCTTTCATATTTTCCTTCAAACTTTATCATTCGATAGGGTTTCTAGCCTTTTGTCCTAGACTGGCTTCTTCTTGGAAAATGTCCCTATTTTTTAAATATCAAAAATTAACCTCAAAATACAACAAGAACTGCACAAAACTGTAAATTTACTAGGGAACTAAGTCACATAAATCAACCTGTTGCTTCTAAATACTTTAATTTCATCAGAAAGGGCAGTTGTTTGCGAGCCTTCGAAAAAAAAGAGATATTTTGAGATATTTTAAGTTTAGACTTAGTTATTGATGATTATGTGGAAAAAATCCATGTCGATCAAAGCTACCTCGGTGACCAATGTTACCCCGTTTTACGGTACCAACAAATCCAATTGGGAATTGGTAATCTTATCTGGGAATTCTCTGAAACAAGAATATCCAGGTAATTGGTTCAAAACCATCTAATAGTTCACCAAAATTAGAAGCTATACTGACAAAATCTGATAAATGTTTCGAAATCTGGACGCCAAAATCTGGACGCCGAAATCTTTCAAAATCATTAATTGAAACATCAGCCACTGTGTCTCTTTAAAATAATTTCAAGAAAAAATCGGCATTTCTGAACATTTGCCACGTTATAGATGAGACTCTTCTATCCAACGCGCTATTAAGAAAAGAAAATCGATCGGGGTTTTTTTTTTCAAGATTTGCGAACAATATAGTCGAGCAAAATTATCTAGTTTTCGCTAATAATTTTTCCTAAGAACTTCAAATTCTACATTTTTGAGCTTAGCCGTGTTGAGATTTCTTCAAAAATAAACAATTAGGCCGGAACAAATATCACTTTCTTCTTTTGTCAACCGCCCCCCCCCCCCCCCTTCGAAATTTCCGAAAAACCCGAAGGGGGAAATAAATAAAGTTTGAAGTATTTTGGGGCAATTTCGGAAAATTTATCAAATATCAGAAAGATTACATGAGCAAAAACCAAATCGTGAAAGTTGAGAGTTTTATAACCTTTTGTATTCTTCATTTTTTTGAATTTTTTGACAAAAAATTACTTGAAATATGGGTTTTGTGCAATGATAAAGTATGTAATTTAATTGCATGCAAGCTATCATGCAATTTATTCCAGTTTATTAGTTTTTTTGCGTTATTTTTTATTGTCCCTCCCCCTTGCGATGATGCAACTCTGAGTGACAAAAGAAGGATTTGAAATTTGTTCCGGCCTTACTACAAAAATTTACAATTAATTGATTTTTATCCAAACATTTTTGCAAAAATGTTAAACTTTGAGGAAAATTTGAAAATGTACACCTAAAAAATGTATAAAATTAGCTTTAAAAGAACTGGCTATACTGCAGCAAATAAACAAGAGCACGGTAATAGGAGTGTTTTCTCTGAGATCATTTCTATCGAAATTAAACTTTTTTGCCAACATTTATGATTAAATATAATTTTAATAAAAAAAAATTTAAGTAAATATTTATTTTTGAATGAATTTTAACACATCTTAGCTCAAAAATATAAAATTTGAGGTTCTTAGGATAAGTTATTAGAGAATACGTGAAAATTTTGACCGAATATTGTAAACTGACCGAAATTCGTAAACCATCCAAAAAAAAGGTGTTCTAGAGAACCCCCGATCGATTTTTTTTTTCCTGAATAGTGCGTTGGATGGGAGAGAGCCTCCTCTATAATGTGGCAAATTTTCAGAAATGCCGATTTTCATTTGAAGGTCCAGAAAAAAGATACTATGAGCTACCCTTGTGTTGTTTGAACATCTTTTAACATGACATGTACCTTTTTGTGTAGAAATTGAATCAGCATCTGAACTCCTTTAATTATTTGTATCGAAAACGAAATAATTGCTCATGTTGTACAAGAGTGCCTACTGCAAAATATCCCTAAACGTCTCATTTTTTTTTTCAAAATGATCAACACATCAATGATCTTCGATAAGCATCATTAGAGGAAGGTCAAGTACCATGTAAAATTCGAAATTCTGGGGAATAGAGAGTGCCCATTTCCGGAAATCCCGATCGTTGGCCGAATACTACTTGCTACTATTTTTACTAGTGAGATTTGTCTCTCATTAATTTTAAACTCATTGTGTGACATAATCAGTTTTAAAATCATCCTTCAATAACTTTAAAACAGTTTCAAATATAATTCTTGCTAGAGCTGATGTTTTCGCTTCTTTTTCGTATAATAGCAGCTACATAATAATTATCTAATCACTCAATGTTTCAATGATATTGTGCTTTATTTTTAAATTTTTGTTAGCTGTTGCATCTTTGTAAATAATTACCGATTAAAGCTCCTTAGTTTTGTCGAATGGAAATGATTATAAATATTGTTTCAATTTCTTTTCTCATCCCGTAGAAGCAGTAGTAGGAAGGTGCCTACACGAAAACTTGTTCCGTGCAAGGCAATAACATTGATAGATAACGCTTTAAGTGTTTAGCAGTCAGCAGTCAACAGATAAACATTTGCTCGGCAGCCACCCAGAGTATCATAAAATACAATTTACCACCGACCTTGACCGTACTCAAGTATCTAGTAGCAGAAGAGGATTTGAAATCTTCAACATTCCGTAAGACGAGGATCAGGATATCTCTTCCCACGAAGATTGCTTTCTAGCTTTGCAATTTGACAATCGGTAAGGAAAAGGGTAACTGGTTTAGGAACGAGAAGCTTATCGCAGGGTTGCAGCAATAAATTCTCAAAAAACATACTGCTGACTCAACATTGTCACAGAAATGATGAATACGTAAACAGGTATAGGACCATTAAGTTGTAAAATAATTCCACGGAATGACGAAAATAGACGGGAGCTGAATGTGATCAACATTTGGATTTATTGCAGTTATAAGACACTCGCACCTAAAGCCAGAAACACTTTTAGAACGTTGCATGCAACGTAGCTTACATAAACATGAAACATTTAGACTTTACAACCAGGATAAACATGACTTAAAAGTCCAATGACACGTGCCATTTTAAGAATAATTGCTTAGAAAATTTCAGATTGTACAGTCGAATTCTAGATTTCCACTCAAATTATCAATTCATAGTTAATATTCTGGTATTTGATTCGTTGTTCTGAGTATAGTCTGAAACTATTCAACCAACTCCGTTCATTCTATTGCTTTTTACTCATCTCAACGCTATGCACAATTTGAAAGATTTTTTTATAATATCCTAAATTTTTTTATTCTTTCGACCACTTGTCCGTTTCCCTGGATGTAAACCTATCATCTACCAAAGTCCTTTATATAATTATGTGCCTCGCATTGCTGATTTTTCTTCGAATCTCAATTTTACAAGGGAGGAAGAACTTCATTACAGTTAATCTTCCTAATCCAATTCCTTTTCAGTAAATGCAAACATTTGAGATGTATTTAACATTCCTAGAAGAAAAATAATAGAAATGTGAGCATTTCCTAAAATTTCCTCTCGAAAAGGTTCTAAATAAATAGTAGGCCTTTGCCTCTTCAAACGACGGCAGGCCACTTGTCTCGGAAAGGTGATCACAGAAACAACAAGTGGAAATGTTATTTGCCATCCATTGCCCTTCGGATGTTGATGGATTTTTTTTGTTCGAGACCAGTAGGTACCTACTGCAAAAAAGCTTCCAAAAACGATTAGTTTTTTTTTCATTTTTGTTTGACTAGAATGATTATGCTCTACCGTAAGTTAATTTTGAAGTTTTCAAAATATTTGATGAAAAACTATGAACTGCTGCATTGTTTTGTGATTATAAAAAAAAGATTTGGTTTAAATGATCTTTCTTCAAAATTTTTGGCGTTCATATTACATTGGTAATCAATAAAATTGTTTATTCAAATCAAGCAATTAAATGAATAAAACTTAGACCCTGAAAGGTTTCAATAATGAAGTTTTTGTTTGATCCTGGTAAGCTTTGCGATAATGACTAGGTATTTGCAAAATAATTTGAACGCTGTCGTTCCTGATTAGAAAAAGTTTTTTTTGTTTCGAGTATCCATTTTTGTTTAAGTAACAACCATAACCTTTGAAACTCGGAAAAGAACACTGTTTACAAAGCGAGCATGTGTTTTTGTTTAACGGTCACCTTGACTACAGCGCAGCTGATGTAATCAGTGTTGTCGAGGACACAAACTTTCTATTTGTAATTCTCATTATGTGACGATGCGATCAAGTTAGTACCAATAATCCACCTATCACCGTGCACGATAAATTAAAGAAATGCGAAAAAAAATCACACATTCAATTGCAAATAACTCGTTACAGTCAACTCGTATCGCGTCACAATCTTCTACAAACTTATTTGTCATTGTTTGAACTATTCCTGAAATTCTAAGCTTTTTAGCATACTGAAAACATATTTTAGAACACAAAGAGAAAAAGTATGTCGATTTTTTATTACATTTTGCCGAAAGTCTCCATACAAATTTCAAGTCTTTTGCGCCAGCTCGTGCTTCTGCCAAACCCAGACAACCAGAACTCGTATATTGTTTTACAGATAATATCGTTTGAATGTTATTCAAACTCATTTTCGTATATCTGCACCTACAATGTGCGGCCCATGCATATCCTTTATCGTATTTGAATACATTACATGTTTTTGTTACGACAATTATTATATATGCACCTACAATGTGCGTCCCATGCATATTCTTTATTGTATTTAAATACATTGCATGATTTTATTACGACAAAATAAACCAAATCAAGAATATGTGTGCTAATGTACCTACATATATGGCCTCCAAAATGATACGTATATACTGGTTTTGCTGCATTATATACGAATTTTTTTTTTGTCTTTATTTAAGAGGTTTTCAGCCACAGGCTATATACGAATTGTTTACACGTATATTTGCACGTTTATTTGTGCTGCAAATTTCATACAACCTGGTTTGTCTGGGAATGACCTGAAACTTTCAGAAAGTCATTTTTTTGCCTAAATGCACAAATCTAGGGGGTGCCACGTGGAATGTAAGGATTTTTTTGTTATGGGCCAGTCTAATACATATGTATCATCTTGATCAATATTAAACACATTGCAACATCACAAGTCCTCAAAACTCGTTTTATCTTAAATTTGCTGACTAGGGGCATAAAGGGCACTATTGGTTTTGGCAGGTTAAGCACCCTCTGCCGTAGAATTCTACAGCTTTTTCCACTCGGCAAGCTTTTAGTTTTGTTTGTTTATTTAATCTGTGCTTATTTTCAGTGACAAGGTGGTTTTCTCTATGCTGATGTTTCTACGAAAGAATGTCACATTAGAGAAAATTCATTGAAAAACGCCAATTTTTGAAAAATTTTTCATCAGATGACTTTAAACTGTTGAATTTAATGTTATTCACCGAAAATAACATTGAAATAGAGGGCACAGGAGGAGCGAGGGGCCTTGAATGTTTTATTTAGAGAAAAACACTTTTTGGTAGGCACTACTTACAGGATCCATACTCAACCATACATTGTTAAAAACTAAGAGGAACGCATTTCTCAAATTACGGTTTAACTTGAGTTTTTGGGAAAAAGAGAAACTATACGAGCTTTAAAAATGATAGAAAAATTTTAGCCGTGTGACAGTTTTACGTAGAACTAGCATCGGAATGTGTTCTGATTCTACGCAAAAGTGTCACACGGAGCATTTTTGGCTCTAATTGGCTGTTTGTTTTTGTAGGAAATGTAATCTTTTGGAAGAAAACATTGTTAAATGATTAACTTGAACTGTTCGCCACAAAAAAACTGTCTGAGATTTTAAGTTTGAGACAAAAATTGGATATATAGCTGAAATTTCAATCGCGTTTTTTTCGTTTGCGAAAGAAACACTGGGTGGTCATAAGCGGTCACAATATGGCGAATCGCATTATACACGCAAATTAATCTGCACGTCGTGACTACGTGAAAAGCTACATAATTTTCACCCATTCGATTTTCAAGTAGCTTCTACGAAAATAACATGTGAATTCACCTAAATAAGAATTCGTGCTTCATGAAATTTAGCTACAATTTACTTGAATTCTAAGTGAGTTCAATGCGTTTCGATGAAGAAGACGTAAAATAATTTTAGTTTCGAATTGAAATTTGGGACATTTTAATTGTTTTTTTTTCTCTTTTAGTTGTAATAAAAAACAAAGAAAATTTAATTGATTTGGCTTTATTTATTTTATCCCGTTCACTAGCAACAAGATACATGCACTATCAATGACACAAAAAGAAAATATTATTATGATACCTGATACCCTGTGACGATGGCACCTTACGCAAGAAGCTCCTTCTTCTCGATGTGCCGGGGCCGGAACTCCGCCCGAACCACTTTTCGACCTGTGGAAGTGGAAGAGTATATTTTCAATCAGCGAGAATCTTTTTTTTTATATCCTTGACTTACCCTTTTCTTCCGATCTTCAGTCACTGATAAACTGATGTAACACTGGGCTGCCTTTCCCTAAACCATCATCTCAGTAGTTAGTCATTATACCGTTGACATTGATGGCGCTAGTGGAATAGGAATCGCTCACACAGGAGCCTATGGTTGGGGAATGATGAGCTAGATGTCACGCAGAGCTCTGGGTGATAAAATCTTTTTTCGTTTGCTTAGGGCGTTACATCAGCGTATCAGTGCTTCAAGGACGCAAAAATTCCTTCATCTGTTACGTCGTAACAGCTACAACATTGAAAAATTTTGCACCGCAACTAAAGTCAGTTGTCTGATAAAGGAGGGCTTTTCTTATAAAAATTCATGCAAAAACTGATCCAGATGGACTTGAAGTCATCCACTTCAACTTTACGTGAAATTCATGTATTAGTTACGTTATTTTAATAATTTACTACAAAACACACGGTTTTGGAGGCATAAATAAAAAAAAATCAATGAAATCCGGACAACCGGGCCGAGCCGGACTGTTCCCAAATTTTATATGAAATATCCGGGCAAACGCGGATAAAACCGGGCAATCTGGCAACCTTAATGTAATCTCATCAAAAGTATATTTGACATCTGAGAAAGTTGTTGAGTTATGGACGCTCATTTTCACGAGAACTGTGGTTCTTTATGGACATTTAGTCCCATATACGAGTGTTAATGATTGTATATGGAGCCAAAATTTGTTTACTGTATTTGTTTATTCTAGACTAGATGGTTTAAAGGTTAAACGAACTTATTAAAGAGAGTTATACACTGCCGGCCAAAAGTTTGGGATCACCCGCTAAAAAACATGCAAATTTTGATCGTTTATATCTCAGTCGTCTTAGGATATATTGCAAATCTTCTGATCTCATTCGAAAGATAATGAGCGAAAGCTATTTCGGAGGTGTTTTGCCCAGAAATAATGTTTTAGTTTTGCACCTAAAACTTAACCTAAAGATAGAACATTTTCAACAAATCGCACTCAATATTCAAAACCAATCATCTCGGGATAGGGTACACCAAATTTCACAATTTGAATTGCATTAGAATCCTTATTGTATACTTCTATACACAGTCAAAAACTTTTGTGCAAAAATTTAAGAATGTACTTTTAATTAATAAAATAGACACTTAAGTTATCGTCCAAAAGTTTGGGATCACCCCTAGTATGGTGTATCGGCCAAAAGTTTGGGATCATTTTTTTTAAAAACATGCAAATTTATCTCATTCATATCTTTCTCATCTAACATCGTATTGCAGATCTGAAGGGTGCATTTGAAAGCTTAGGAATTGTTGTTTTTTCTTAAATTCATTCAAAAATTATATTTTAAATCGATAACCATAAAAAAATCAGTATTATAAATGTGAATGTAGAGAAATGAATCCAACTTAGATGAAATTTCAGGAACTAGATAAAAGAAAATCGATGTTGAAAAACATGCGAAAAAAATTCGCCTTGTCTCCCGGTAGGACTTGAACCCACATCTTGCGCCTCTCCGGGGCCCATGTATTAACATTCTACTACAGGAGACCAACCTGGCGTATGAATATTATACTGGTTGAGTGTTGATGTCTATCGGAATGAAGGGAAGAGTTCTCCCATGGGATCATAATCATTTTTCTTGGTCTATTTCTATTCCCATCATTTCGTCTTACGATAGTTGGAATCAAGTTTGGACATTTTTAAGCACGGCAAGATTTGCATTGCCTTCTCATATCCTGCACGGGTTGTCAGTTATGATGACAAATTATGCGTTTGCCGTATTTGGATATCCAGCCAATTTCGGTGTTTGGTACCGCCTTATTTCTATTTTTAAACTGCGACCCAGAGATGGGTCTTGACTCAAACATTCAGTCAGCGAAACTTTTTTTGTAGAGAAATGAATCCAACTTAGATGAAATTTCAGGGACTAGATAAGAGAAAATCGATGTTGAAAAACATGCGAAAAAAATTCGCCTTGTCTCCCGGTGAGACTTGAACCCACATCTTGCGCCTCTCCGGGGCCCAAGATGTGGGGCGCAAACTTTTGGTTTTAACAAAAATGTCAAAAAACATCTAAAACCTTTGTGTTTCTTAGCCCATAAAATTAGACACTACATGCAAAAACGAAAAAGCACTACAAAAAGTCAAAGTTATATTGATAAAAATAATCATAGTTAATAATAATAGTTCTCTAGTCCCAGAACTTGTGGTGTTAAAGAGCCTATCAAAATAAACACCTAATAAAATGAATTCTTGAACGCCATGAATAGTTTGTGTGGTGACAGTACGAAATTTAAAATATATGAAAACTTTAAATTCCACTTTTTAAAGGTAAAATATACGACCCCGTTCGATATTGGCAATATTCGATTTTGGCGACATTCAATTTTAGCATTATTCGATCAAGGTTTCCGAAAAAAAATCTGTGATTTTGCCAAAAAATATTCTTACTTTGAATAATTTTACCCGAAAATTCGGTGATGCTTTTCTGTAATGTTATTTCCATCAATTTCATTGAAAAGTCATGAAAAATTTGGTCTTTTCAACACTTTATTAAAGAAAAGATTGGTAATTTTAACTTTGCCAATCTTACCATATTCTGCCAATTCCTAAAAACAAATTCCAAATTTATACTGACAAAATATAAAATAAAAAATAATAGTTTAAAAATTACGTACACAATTTTTAAAATCCGTGAAATTTGTGAATTTTTCCAAAATCCTGTGTTATGATACATAGATTCTGCGATGAAAATTTGCTCAAATTCTGGGAAATTAAAGTATTTTTTCAGTGATTTCGGCAAACCATGCGAGCTATATTCGCCTATTTATGTTTCAAGCTGAATTAAGGTTTTTTGGCTATTTGTTAGTACATTTTTGCTACTGATAACTCTCATGCGACAAAGTTGTTAATTTATAAAAATATATGTCTTTCAAAATTTTAAAGAATAAAACAAAAGTTAGGGCTGCCGTATTATGAAATCAGTTCATCCAAAAAAAAAACTTTATCAAATATGTTTTGAGATCTTCAATTCACTTTCAAGATGTTGATTGGGATTTAGATTCTAAGTTTTGATGATGAAAATCATAACTATTTTCTATTTCACCTGTTATTTTACAAACATGATGGGGCATACAAAACACTCTCATATTCCATTTTCAAATCATCATTAAACCTTCTAAAAGCTAAAATTTGCTGTATTTTTTGTTCTTCTGAATAAAAAAACAAAAGTCACCCAAGTTTTTGCTTTGGGTTTCTTAACGTATAATTTTTAAAAGTCAGAATATTGCATGGAAACAAATCATTCATCATATGTTCCTGTCAGTTCAACAAATGGGATACATTGGCCAAAAATGTTCTATTTGTTAACCCTTTTTCGGATTTACACTTGTTTTAGGAAAAATAGATAGTACAGCTCATATTCATCACAGCGATATAAATTTCTCTTTAAGCTTTGAACTTTATTGAAAAACGTTATTGACCGTTAATGCCAGAAATTTTTGAAAATTTCTGGCATTTTAGGATCGAGGTAACAAACTCTAAGTCCATAGTAGGGTAACTCACGCTGTATTTTTTTAATATCTTACAATTGGACTTAATTTTTTTTAAATGCATAGACATGTTCAATACACTATGTTTCTCTTATTTCCAATCTTAAATTGTGCTTGTTGAATGGTTTCATCGTTTGTGCATTTTCAATAACATTTTTTGTAATTTAAACTTTATTTCAATGGAATTTAAGATGTTAAATTTGATTTGTAATGTTCCACACATTCTGATTTCTTGTTACTTTCAAATGGTAAATAATCATTTTTGGATCGGATTTGATTCGTTGTGTACTACTTTACTATTATAAAGTGCACTGCTCCATTAAGCGAAGCCTTCGACGCAACAAGATTTTAAAACATTTGTCACATGTTATAAATTTGAAGTATTTTATATTCTTTTCAGGGTTATTGAAAAAACTTATTTTAACTTGTTTTGACAAAGGTTGTGTTTTTGTGTTCCAAATCATGAATAAAATAAATCCTTGTTATTAGTATGTTTCAACAAAATTTGTTTTTTTATCTTACCTTGTGCTTTATTTTTTTTTGAGAAATAAAAGCAGTTTCTACGTACCAATTGTACGTTTTCGGATACATACATCAAGATAAAAAAAACCTTAAATAAATCTATTTCAAAGCAATCCCAAACATTCAACACAGTCTCACACGATTCACTCAACATTGCAAACAGCAGCATCGAAATTGGACTTGACTTTCTAAGACGCATAATGTTATTTCTGCTTGATCCGCTCTCAAAAACACCGAAAAACTTCAAACAGATTTGCCCAGAATCAGTCCCCGGCCCCGTGTTCCCAAATATCGGATGAACGTAGAATGCGAAGCGCAAAAAAGGATAAAAGTATTCACATGATGAGCCAACATCAGCCATCGCATCGCCTCGCCGCCGGAGGAGCTCTCATCGCATCCTGTTCAACATGGACATTATTTTTTGGTTTGTTTTCTGCGGAATGCAAAAAAAAAAACATAAGAAAACAGAGGCCAGCTGAAATCTTAAAAACCAACATCGGACCTAGGTTAGAATGCCAGATAAAGTAGGAAAGAGTTTTTCTACGGGTTGACCATGACGAAAAGATCTAAGCGCTCGATAAGCGAACAGTTTAATGTAATTCTTTCAAAGCTTTCTTTCTGGCAATGTTCGGAAACTTTGACACAGTGAACTACGCGATTTGCATAAAGGACAACATTCTTAGTGTTGGATAAATTGAAAGAAAATATTTTTCTACTCTCATGTTACGTCAAATTCAATATGATTTTTTTCCAAATTTGTCACAGGGTTGAAGATGTTCACAAACCATATTACAGCCAGTTCATAATAAATATTGAAATGTGGACATTTAAAAAACATTTAAAAAACAAACTGCTTTTCCCATAGTGCATCCATCTTTTTTTCCCGAGTGAACTGCCACATCTATGTTGAATTTGGCAATTAAGAAACTTGTTATCCCCGATTGACGAGCCTTTGGTCTTTGAATCCTTTTTTCTTCCATTCCTTTCCATCTTCGGCGAAAGGAAACTTTCTTTTTGCACTATCGCAACCTGCCACGCCTAGGAAAGGGAAGTTGTGTATGATGAGGCAATTTAAAGGTCGGTGTGAAATGGTTTTTAGAATTTATGTTTTTGCGCTTCGTCTTAATGGTTCTGGTTTTTTTTTATTTTGTGTATATCTCGCACTGCCCTTGCGAGAGCAAAAAAAATCAGGATTGACCCAATCAGAGAACAAATATGTTTAACCGGCTGGATTTCAACCCGTCAGGTCTGCCGTATATAGACGATTGATGCAACGAACATTGAGAACTTTATGCCGCTTAGATATGATTTGAGGAAAACGTAAATGTTTCCTAGGAATTTCGAAAAGTGATACACAAAAGGATAAATACAACTGACCATTCGGACCTGATCGACAGTCGTCAGTAGGAAAGAGTTGTGCATGGTGAAAGGTTGTGTGGAAAGGGTCCTTCTGTTTTGAAGTTTTCATTGATTTAACATCGAAAGTGCTCGGGAACAATTCGAGATGTTGTTACGTGAATGGTGTAACTCTATTGAAGTGACGTGATAAGTGATGTGATACAGCGTCCACAGCTTTGCTGATAAGCTTCAAAAGTTTTCAAATCATGATACCTTAGATGACTTTTGTTCAAGTGTTTTTTTTTTGCTAAAATCTACTTTTCACTAATCACTAATTCATTCAAACGATGGAAAATTAATTCGAATGTGAACAAATCATAACTCATGCCTCATGTCCATAGTTAAGTCTGATTGCGTTTCTAGTTCAATAATTATTTAATTGTTTCTAGTTGAACTTTAAGGGATGTATTGATGGTAATAAAAAAAATCAGGTTCATTAGGTTTCAAAATATTTCATTTCTCAGGCAAAGAATCACAAAATAGTTTTAAGCTGTTCATTACAAAAAAAGCCCTGGCATAGATTTTTCACCACCAGTTCAACTGCTTCCAAAGCGCTTCAGCTTCGACCACTCCAATCATCATAACTTTCATTTCTGTCTTAACATTTCTACTTAGAATTATATATTGTTGATATGGCATGAGTTTAAATCAGAACAAAATGTTTCAGGTACAAATTAAAAATTTTGAGATCGTCACAAAAAGTGTTAAAATGTGTTATGGAAGTTTTGAGTTGGACATCTGAACCACAGGTAAGTTAAATGTGAATTAAGAAATATAGAGTTAGTGATTTTTAGTAGTCTTCCAACAATTCATATTAGAATCGAAACTACATTTGAAACTTAACATGAAATCAAAACAGAGCTGAGGATTTCATATGACGTTCCCATTAGAAATGAATAAAAATGCATAATTAATTGGAAATCATTCTTTAGATCAGAGTTCAAATGAATCAGCAACATAAATATCTTAATCAGATTTTATTTTACGGAACGATTAGAAATTCGAATATATAATCTTGACTTCGAATTCTGAACAAATACTAAAAATAACAATTCAGACTCAGAACGTTACTCAGAACTTAAGAGTTTATGTAAAAAATTTATAATGAGTGTCGGGATTAACAACCAGTACATTTTTTATTTGTTTTGTAAGCTCTATGACTAATAAATAATAGAAATCAAATATAATTTCTGAAGTCAGAATCCAAATAGCCGAATTTTGACTCTATTGAAAGATTCTATGGAAAATATGTAAATATGATAAAGCAACGAATTTTTTTAGAAGTAATCTTGGTTAAATGTAGGGGAGAGTGAGATATTTTTGATCACTTTTTCATATGTTCCAAAACTTTTTTATAATATAAACAGCTGATCCGGTGTGCTTTGCTGCTCCTTACAAAAAAAATTAATTTGTTAAAATAATTGAAATTAGTTTTATTTCTTAGGCAGCATTACAAACCAAATTTCAACAAAATTTAGAAGCCAACGCTCGAAAATGAGAGTTGCATCAGGAGTATCGAATTTCAGTACAAAGATTATTAACATAATAATATTTATATAAAATTTATCTCTAACTTTGTTTTTCAAGATGTTAAACTTTTAATCTGTTTTTATAAGCTTCAAAGAGTTTATAATGGTGTCGAAATGTGTGTTCTAATGGTATAGACTTCCAGCCATTTTTTTTTTTTTTTTTTTTTTTTGTAGCGGCCTACCACACTCCCCTATACCAAAAGGCTATATTGAGCCCCCTGGTAATGGACGTTACTGTTCTCAGCAATTCTGGCAGCACAATATACAAAATAACTAATACGCGACGCGAGCAAAACATTACTCATGCTGAGAATTCTAAGTTTATAATCTAATGCGGGAAATGCGGCGATAACTAATTTACACTATGAACCTGAAATGAAATGAAATGAAAAAGATTTCCTTGTAAAAGATTCATGTTTAACAAAAAAAAATTAAAATTTATATAAAAAGTAATACTAAAATAAATAGAATAAGTAAGAGCAAGTTGACTGATGTTGGAAAAAAATGGTAGAAATTCTGCCATTTTTTGCGCATTTTGAAAATTTTTCGATGCAAAAACGTTTTCAAGATCTGTGGCCTTTTTTTGACAACACGGGTTGTAATTTCGCATGCTGTGATGCAAAAATAGCAATATTTCTATCACATACGGCTGGAATAGAAACAGTGCTATAAAAAATACAACGCCCAAAGATCTTGAAAACATTTTTGCATGGTTAAATTTTCAAAATGTCAAAATTTCTACCACTTTTTCCCAACACCAGTGATTATGCTCTTATGACTAAAATCTAACAAAATTAACGCTACAATGTTACAAAAATACTCAATGCTAACTTTGTTCGACTTGTTTATGTAAATGTGATTGAGATGCTCGTCCCCACACTGTTATAAGATAGTGAAATAGAGAGTGGATAAATGCATGATAGAATTTTAACAGAACATGTTGTGGAACAAAATTCTTCAATCTCCAGAGTACACCACAGAGGGGAGAAACTCTCTTTTCTAAATGATTGCTAAAATATTGCGGTGTCATATTAAGTTTAAATGGCCGGCAAAAAGGGTCATCCATATTAACTTTCCATAACTTAGTGATACTGACGTTATTTTATACCGGATTGTGATGAAAATTTGCACATGGGAGTTATTAGGGACAAACAATTGATTTCACTTATCCAAATTAAAGTCAGGGCTCGGCCAAAGGGGTCGTCCATATTAACTAATCACTGTTAATGCGATATTGTCGTTATTATACATCGGATTCAGGTGAAAATTTGTACACGAGAGTTTTCAGAGACGAGCAATCGATTTCAGGTATTAATTTCAGTGTAAGGGGCAAATAATTTGAATAAAGCCGGGTAGAATCCGGAAAGTTTGGAACAATATCTGAGCATCCAGGCAAGATTCGGCTTATCTAGAATTCATTATTGAATTCATCAGCAAACCCGAATTTATTCAAGAAAAGAGTCTTCGTTTTTCATACAAAACAAATCGTAAAAGGCCACGCGTGAGTTGTAGGCTGTGGCCAAGGATGACGGTTGTGTTTTTTTTTCTCGGTTGGAAAATGTTCAAGACTCTCGAACCATAAATTCAAAACTTTAATGTATACCTAATATGTAGTTATGAAATGTGAGAAGAAAAAGTTTCAAAGTTCGATTTATTGTCAAGATATCATCGGACAACCGGAGCGTGATCCAGATGGCGTTCAACTTCTTGATTTCTGTCGGCCGTTTAAAGTTTAAACTAAAGTGTCCTTTGGTCTCTGGGAAACATTAATGCAAAGTATTTTCGTTTGTTACATATATTTTGTTGGAAATTTAGTTTCAACATAACAATGTTATCAATTCGAACTATATTCAAATATTAAAAGTTTCATAAAAGTTCTATAATGTTGATGAAATTTTTACGGACACCTTTTACTCCATATTTCGTCAAATGTATGGAAGAGCTGTATTAGTGACTTTGAAACTTATTAAACTCGTTCATCACTTGAGACTTGAGACTTAACTGGGAGGGCAATTATGCGCATACGTTTAGGATAGTGAACTCATTGGTAGATTATGATTAAGATTCATCAAAAAGTGTTTCGACAATTCAATCGTTCAGATGTTCTTCCTTTCTAAAAAAAAAAGTTCAAGGAGTTAAAGGCCAACGGCACGATTTTTACACATTACTAGTCAATCTTTCTTTAAATCGATTGATAAAGAAGAAAACAATGGCCAAAGAAAAAATGCTCTAAATAATTAAAGCTTAAAAATATTCTTATACATATCAAGGTTCATGATAAAATCTAAACGATGATTAAGATCTATAAGTAAAATCACCTTGTGAGAAAAAATTGGGCAAGTGAAAAAATCAAATTTTTGAAGCAAAATTTTGGAAATCGCACTAAACAATTCATGTAGCAATCACATAACTTTGAAGTAATATGAAAATGGTTCCAAATCGCAAAAAGTGTGCTTAGATTTATTCTTCTACCCGTTTTGTGAACGCCAAAAAATCACATTTGTTTCTGACAGCATAACGAATAACATTTTCGATGTGCCTTATATCCTTAACATCAAACCTTATATCAAAACGTTTTAAAAACTTATTATACATCCAAAGATTCATGACATAGGTATGTGTACCCGATCAGGAAAGAAAAACAAAATTATATCAAGATGAGATATTTTGATACTAATTTTTTTTTCTATCTAAATGAGTTATAATTCAGTACTCGTAGGATGTTAAAATATCTCAAATTATATTAAAAAAACAATACGATCATAGCTTAATTATATCAGTATTTGATATGCTCTTATCAAGATTATATTTGGTTCAGATAGCATAGTTTGATACTAGCCAGAACAAATCCAATTTTCCAAAATTTGAACTTTTCAAGATATGAATGCTTCGAGAAAAATTTCTAGTGGAATGTCAGTAACCCACACTAACAACTAAAATCATGCTCCATTTTTTGTATCCCAAATATATGATTCAATTTTAGGAATCTGCTGAGCGAAACTCATGGAAGTACGGTTTGGGCCGTTGACTTCGATGTCCGTGTTTTATGGAAAGTTATATGCATATCAAAATAAGATACGGTTATAATATATTATAATAATTTGAAACAAATTCTTTATCGTTGAAAGTGAACACAATCCTGTTCAAGAATGCCAATCAAAATAAGAAATAACCAAGATTCAAGAAAATAAGAGTCGAAAATTATGAGACCCTTGCCTTTGATTTTTAAATATATTCTTGCAGACGTATATAGACTGTTCCAGAAATTATAAGCACACTTTCAAAATAATAAAAAAAAAATATTTCACTAAATTTTATTTATTTTATTTGGCACACTGTATTTGTGTCCTACACAACGCTGTACTCTTAATTGATGATAATCTTTAATCATAAGCCAGGCTTCGCACTTTTTTCGAACAACAGCTTCTGCACAATTGCATCACTTTTGGCCAATCCATTTCAAATTTTCCGATGTCATCAGCTGGTTTTATGTATTTTCATAGCGTAGCTTTGGTCAGAGCCCAAAAAGTCTCGATAGGGGGTGCCTTGGGCCAATTTGGCGGATTCATGATTTAGCGTAATGACATGATGCCAAATCGGGCCAAAATATGACGGGTTCATCATGCTGCTTGATCATCGGCAATAACAAACACATACAGGATCTCAATGAAACGTGATGTTACCTCGAAGAGATGTCTTTTTCTTAACTCTAAAAGCGTACATCTTTCGAGGATATGATGGCTAGCATCTTACAAATGCTTAAACCACCAACCCACAGAAAGTGTACTTTGTATGCCGTGACCGGGATTCGGTCTCATGCCCGCTGGCTTAGAAGACTTGAAGGCTATCCTCTACACCATGGGCTGCCGCTCTAATACGCTTCAGTAGGCATTCCTTGATATAGTTCTGGGTATCCGTTGTTTTCGATGTGACGTACGAGCTAGATATGTATATTGCCGCACTCGGAAATTGCCTACCACACCAAAACCTTCTTGCAAAATTTTTCGGAGAAAATGGCTTTCTCCGTTTCGGGGATATCCGGGATGAAATTTATGGCCCACGAAGGGTTTTATAGTCCAATTTCTCATGCGTTTCATCGTCCATGATAATGCACCCAAAACTTTTGCAAAATATTGAATCATACAGTTTCCGGGTTCTTGGTTTGGCAGAAGTGGCATGATTTGGGTTGATTTTAGGATTTTTCTGCTTCTGGTACGTCTTGAGCCCAAGTCACTCTTTAGCACGCATCACGTTAGACGTCGATGTACCGATTTTTCCCGCCACATCCCGAAAGGAAGCTGATGGTTTCTGATTGTAGGCATCCCTCACCGTTTTTGTCGATAGCACAGACCAGGACCAGATTTTCGACCACTCCTCGGTTCATCTTCAAATGTACAATGTTCACCATATTTTTAATAGCTTTCCGTACCGCTCCGACGCTCAAATCCTCTTCTTTGGTCAATTTTCTCAATGAGATTCCACTCACAGTACACCACTTGTGCACTTTTTTTCTTCTCTTCTCCGGAGTAAGACCACGCATTTTGAAATGTTACCACAAACTGAACGTTTTTTTTTAGGTTTTCACGTACAGAAATGTATGAACAAAAGGACGCAGCAAGTAAAATTCGAAAAAAAATCGAATCAAAATGACCGTTAGCATTAGGTGTGCTTATAATTTCTAGAACAGTCTGTAGAGGGTTGTTATAGTTGGCGATATTGACTTACCTTTGTTTCTGAATTTTTCAAAATTAATCTTTGGGATACAAAGGGACAAACGGTTGTCAATTGATCCGATAAAGTATCCTTCTAACAACCCCTCCTTCATTCCTCATCGACAACTAGGACGTGGCCGGCGTCGTTATTGATCATTTTCAAAGGGAGTGCATGAGTTTTGTGCATTGTGAATGAACTGCTAGTCCCAAGCACCATGCTTCTAAGTAAATTCTACCTGCTTATTTTCACCATCTTGCATTTCATCTTACCTCCAATCCATCTATAAAGTTTCATAATCTTTAGATGTCCCTACAAAAAAGGACATCACTTTTCACCGATAAAGCCGATAAATTAAAGTTTAATAAAAATTTCCAGCTGAATTTCACCTCATGATTAAATACAAATTCTTTTATCAGCAAAAATTATCAATAATAATTTAATATTATATATCAAACCCCATTAACATTATTAAGCGGAGCCGTTGTATTTTTTTCGAGAAATTTACGATTTTAAGGCTTATATTTATCCTTTTTTGACCCGTATGTTTCACGAAAAATTTCTATCACCTTAAAAATTTGATAATTTTTAGGTACGAAATGTACCGAGACAGAATCATTAGCTTTGATCCCCTGTGAATGAAGCTTTTATTTTTTTTAAATTATTCTCTGTCATGAATCCAGATCTTATTCTATATTTATGATTTTTACCAGGTTTGTGTTTCTTAACTGATTCTGATTTCATTAAAAAATTTAATTTTGGATCAAGAAACAATAAATTTTGAACCAAAAATCGAAATATGATCAGAACCCTTAACCAGATCCTTGATACTGAATTAATGAGTTTCAATATTTTTTTTTTCAATTATTTACTCGTAATTGAACTTGTTAATTCGAACGGAAATTGTTTTTTCCAATTCTGGACCCATTTGGATTTGAGAATGAAAATTTCAACAATAAACTAGGTAGGACTAACAACAATTTTTCCGCAGATATCCGGTCCGAGAATTTTTTTTTCAGAATCCGACCATTATTCAGGCAAATTTCGAAATAATTTCATTAAAATTAAGAAGAAAAACACTTGAAAAGTTGATTTTAATTATCGAAACAAACCAGTCGATTTAATATTATATTTTAGGCTTCAAACAATTTGTTTTTGTTTATTTGACAAAATTTGTTAAAACCATTTTTTTTTTTTTGGGGCGCAAGACTGACTCAATTTTAATTTTGGTTTAATTTTGAAAGTAAAGTGTCTGAAATTTGGGCAAAATTTAGCTATCTGGATAGCTCGCCTTACTTTTTGAAGTCTTAGCTGTTGGAATTAACTATTTGGGACTAAGTTCCTATCAACAAGAGAGATATTTTTTAAAAACTGTTGTAAAATTTGGGACTTGGAATGAGATTTCGAGGTTTAAGACTATGTTCTGAATCGAGATTGTTACTCTTGACTTATTTTAGTTGTTCATCAAAATTTGAATTTAAAACTTTAAGTTTAGCAAAAAACATTTCGCTTGGCATTTTGGGACCTTCATGGAGGGGGTTTATCACCCAAAGGGGGGGGGGGGGCTCCCCCGGCCCCCCGTTCCTACGGCCATGACTTAACCTAAACTATTTGGCGAACCTAATATTCGGCGAAAAGGTATTGGTGGTATTTGGCGCCTAATATTTGAAAGACCGAATATTCGGTTCCTCTCTATCCCTTATGTTTGGATAACGTGCCACTTTCAAACCTTCCCACATTCTGAAAATAAATAATATGCGACAATTGCGTAGTGATGCGATATACTCAACTTTAATTTAATAAAGGCCCTTGGAGCCAAAGGGTTATAAGCGCTTTAAAGCTTATTTCGAGAAAACACGCTTTCAAATTGTTGTGTTTTCGATTTTCCATATATTTTCGAGAATTTGTATTTTTCTTTCGAATGTAAGAGTATGTAAATGTGTATGAAATGTGAAAAATCTTTTAGCATCATTAACTCAAAATGGACCAATTTGTCACTTATACCCCTTTGGATCTGTGACCCCCAATTAGTAATCTCTTTTGTATAGAAAAGTTATAAATACTCCCATCTCATGTTCTTACTTTTTGCAAATTTACTAATAAATCCATTTTTCATTATTTCAGGTAATGATCAACAATCATGTAAGTATTCACGTTTTCTTTCATAAAGCAAAACCTATAAAGCGCCTTAACGTCCTTGCACCGCAATCAGCATAAACCAATTTCGGCACACTTTCCTTCTAGCGAACGAAATATTCCAACAAGTGCAAAGTGTATGCACTACCGAACGAGAGCACTTTCCAAATCGGGAGTGTGCAATAATGCAGCCAATTTCTTCTGTCAGCTTCGGCCATAAATAGCACCGGCCATGGCTGGAACACGTCCCGGCAATATACTATTGCCAATAAGGGGTGCCATCTTTTGCTTCTGGTAAAAGTAGCTGAAAATTCGAGGGCAGTTAGTTAGAAGATGCAAAGATCCCATGCGAAGTAGGTGCGATGCGGTTATCAGTGAAACAATTTCGAAAATGCTTGAAAATGTGAAATTGTCACGTTTTCGATTCGAAGTGAGTTGTCTTTGCTATAATGAGCTTAACTGCAACTGAAGAATTTGTGAATAAACAGATAATGGAATGGTAGTAGCTACAAAGTGCTGCCCTGTCACATTATTGTTTTTTTTTAGCAGTTTATTGATAGCTTTAAAATCTTAATTTCAATCGATAAGACGTTTACAGCATTTTTTAACTAAGTAAACTAAAGTTCTAGTTCAGAAACTCTCAGTAGATAAGTTTTTGAGTTATGCTACAAAACGAAATTCGGAAAAGTAAGTACTTGTATTTAAATTAGAATATCTCGGACTGCATAACATTCAATTGATACATCTTTTTAACATATTAAAGCTGAATAAATTTGATATCGATCGTCTGCGCTTCATTTTTGTGTATGATCAAAAATATTGTTGATATGAGTGAATTTACGATAGTAAAAATGATAAAAATTGAATTATTTTTGAGAATATTTTGTTTTATCGACAATCTTAAACTCGATGGTAACATTTTAAAAATCTGATTTTTTATCGACTTCATAAATGTCCATTCAAAACAAAGATTTCAAGTTTTTGTTCATCAGTATGTATAGGTAAAAAAATTATGATTATTTTACTAAAACATTAATGTTTGCATTATTGAATAATTTAACAACCCACAGTGTACTTATCTTAGTATAGGAAGAATCAAACATGATTTATTGTCTTATTTTTATTATTTTTTTTATTATTTTTTTATTTTTTTTAATAGATCCTAGGCTTTAGCCGTTTATCTCAATCTAGAGTATAATCAATATTATGAACATCACGAATAATTAATATATATTAACACTGCTTACTTCTAATCTTAATTTGTTCTCTGGCCATATTTAATTTAATAATATCAACGTTTGCTTTCTAAAGTGTCATGATTCGGTACATAGGCTCATTCCTAGCATAATTTTGAATCCGATTAGCTAACTGGAATGACCTTGCGCTACGCAAACTACTGTGGCCTTCGTTATAACATATTTGAGATGTTAAATACGGTGAATAATATCTTCCACTGGTCAGATCTTTTAAAAACAGTGCGTCAATCGATTTTCTGCGGGTTTCCAGGGAGTCCAATCCTACCAGCATGCACAACACTTGGTACTCCGGCATTACTGCTTGCCTGCCATCCAAGGTTTCTCAAGGCGTATCTCAGGAAATTCTTTTGAACTCTCTCTAGTCTGTTGATATGAATGTTATAGTATGGACGCCAAACAATACTCGCGTACTCCATTGCAGTCCGAACCAATCCGACGTAAATTGATACAATCGTATAGGGATCACTCAACTCTTGACTAATTCTACTAACCATTCCGAACAATTCCGAACCATTTAGCCTTTGTTACAACTTTTTCTGTGTGCTTCGAAAAGTTTAGCTCTGAGTCCAACTCAACTCCCAAATCTTTTATTGAAGCTTGCCGTGCAGCAATCAAATCATTTCCCAGGCGGTATTCGTACATGATGTGGCTCATTTTCCGAGAAAAAGTAACCACATTGCATTTAGAGTCGTTGACTTTTAATCCAAATCTGCTGCAGCATTCCGTAAAACTGTATAGAGCATTTGGCAGAGTCGTGCAATACTTTGGGTGACGAATTGGCAGAAATATCTTTAAATCATCGACATACACAAGCACGAACACATCAGACAGCACTCCAGGAAACTCGTTCATAACAGTGGTGAAAAAAGGGGTCCCAAGTGACTCCCTTGTGGTACACCACTGTTTACCGAGTAAGTCCTGGATCTCACGTTTTCCAGCTTAACGTATTGCGTTCTTTCGATTAAGTATGAGCGAATCCATTGTAGGCAAGTGCCGCTTATTCCATTTTTGCACAGCGCCGACAGAAGTGCGTCTATGTTGATCACATCGAAGGCTTTGGACATGTCGGTGTATAGAGCATCGACTTGTAGACCTTCCATCATCCATTGTGAGACTCTTGAGACAAACTCCGTTCAATTCGTGACGGTTGACCGCCTTTTAAGGAAGCCATGTTGAACATCTGAAATTTTTGTTTCTATCCATGGGTGCATCTGGTCATAGACAATATGCTTTCGAAAAGCTTGGGTATAGCTGAAAGGATTGCTACACCACGGTAGTTTTCGACGGAGATCCTAGAACCGCTCTTGTGTATGGGCACTATATGTGAAATCTTCCAGAACTAAGGAAAACGTCCTTCGTGAATCGAGGCAGTAAAAAGAAACAGTAGGGGCTCTTCGAGCGCATTCACGCATTTTTTTAAGGAGTGAGTTCGGGATTCCGTCTGGGCCGCATCCTTTGGATTCGTCGAGCATTGAAATTTTACGTCGCACATCTGTCATTGAAATTGTAAGTTCAAGAAAAGTTTCGGCTGGCAGAAAAGATTCCTGACGTGTTCTTAAAGAATCCGAAGTATACACACTGCGGAAGAATTCAGCAAAAAGTTCAGAGGCATCTTCCAACGATAAGGCTTTTTTCGAATTGTATGCAACATTTTTCGGGATCAAGTTCGACTTTCGCTTGGAGTTCACATATTTCCAGAAACACTTTGGTTCAGTTTGGATATTTTTCAGCAACCTCGTCATAATGCTTCATGTCAATTATTACTTTGTGTTCCTGGGCTGGTGGGACATCTGCGTACTGAAGTATTTCTTTACTGACGTTTATCCCCATTGCTTTATGATGCGCCTCGTTCTGTATCAATGGAGAAATTTCCTCAACTTGACAGTTTTCTTCATCGTTTGTAAATAAGAGATCGAGAAATCTACTGTTTTGATTAGCGATTCCGCAAACTTGCCGCAGTTCACAGGCAGTCATGTCGTAAACAAGAATCGTTTCTTCAGGTAGACGAACGTTAGAAGGCAGAAGATATAGTTCAGAGTCACTTTCTCGATACCAAGTGGTATTCTTCAGATTATCAATTTTGTCGACAACTAATTTAACTGTAACCTCATTACTACTCGATTCATTGATCAAAGTGCTCGTAAAGCAATTATTTACAGCAATCAGAACTCCACCTCCAGAAGTTTTATCGGAATTAGTAGGCGAGCGGTCGCAGCGGTAAACTGAAAATGCGTCAAGAAAGATCGTTCGGTCTCCTATTGATGAATTCAGATTCGTTTCACAAAATGCAAATTCCTACGTCATAGTCCAGCTCAAGTGATGACAAGAAAACGGTCTTCTAGTCTTAAATCAGACTTTGAGAAAATCATTAATAAAAGGCTCTTACTCAATAAACAAAAAGGTATTGATGAAAAACATTTATTTTTAGCTCTACTCGAGCAAAATACCTTAAAATCTCATTCACGCTTGACACTCAAAAAACCCCTCCCCATTGTCAGATCTTGCTGAAATTCGGCATGTGAAAGTTAATGTTCAATTTTAGCTTGGCGAGTGAGATTTATGATGTTTCATTTTTCCTATATTAAGATTAAGATAAGTACACTATTATATTATAATATTAAGATAAGTACACTGCGGTTTGTTAAGTTAACCAAAAATACAAACTTTACTGGCTTAGTAAAATAACCAGAACTTCTTCAATTTTCTTCCGAAATTGATAAACAACCACTTGAAATCTAAGTTTTAAATTGGCATTTAAGGTCCATAGAAAATCGGATTCATAATATGTTACCATCGAGTCTTAAATTATCGGTAAAACATAATTTTCTTAAAAAAAATGCATTTTTATCATTTTTACTATGATAAATTCACTCATCACAATCACAAGTACTTTTTTTAATTTTTTTTTTTTCAATATAAAATAATTGGAGCATAGCTTAGCTTAGCTTGATTGACTACTCACATACACCTGAATCGTTGAACCGGAAATGCTACAATGTGAATTTTTACTGCTGAGTTTAACTGAAGAACTTATTAATATTGTATTATCAAAAAGTGATAAAATAGTTCTTTTTTATAACAACTGCATTTCAAAAACTATGATCGAAGGTTTGGCTAAGTAGAAAGATGTTCACATCGCCAATGCACAGTGGTGCAGAAAATCAATCTAGCTGTACGAAATTAATAGCGTCCAGGGATGAAGAGATAGACATTTGATTTCTTCAGCAATATTGTACAGTTTTACATGGAATATATTCTAGTATCATAATTTTTGCCGAGGAGTTCACCGATGGCGAGATAAAAATGCTTACTTTTTTGTTTTTCAAATTAAGGCTTTGATGTCTTGGACAAAGTTGTTTATCTGATCAAAGTACATAAGTTTGTTGAATATGTCGAAGTCCTATCACATCACCCTCAAGAGTTACAGTCAACTAAAAAAAATATCTTGAAAAAACAGTTTTTTAAACCTGACACGTTGTACATTGGATAAAATGGTACGCTGTCTTTGAAACAAAGTTGTAACAAGCCACGATCTACAATTGTCTCATACATTATGATGGGTTTAAAAGTTGCTGAAGCTCTATAGACCGCATTTAGTGTATTTAATTGGCAATTTTGGAAGGCTCCTCCATCGAAAAGTGCACATTTTCGCAACACCCCCATTTTTGTGATTATTTATGATGATAAGCGGAACCATTTCCGCTGGAAATTAGCGGGGAAATCGGTGGAACAAGTAGAGATTTAAATGATTGAAAATACAGTTTTTACATAAAAATTACCTGTTTAAGTTATAGAAAAAACGTTGAAAACATTTAATTTATTAATAAAGTGTTGTAGTTTTCCTTTATATATTTTGTTTTATTAAAAGACATTTAAATTCGATTTTTCAAATAATTCAACTCAAAAAAAGAATGGAACTAATCTGTTAAAAACTAAATGAACAATATTCCTCAAATTCACTCGGTTCATGTTTTGCAGGACAGTCGTCCGGCATTCTTACAACATGTCCAACCCAGCGTATTCGTCCAGCCTTCACCACCTTCTGGAAACTAGATTCGCCGCAGAGTCCCGCGAGCTCGTGGTTCATCCTTCGCCTCCAAACTCCGTTCTTCTGCATGCCGCCAAAGATGGTTCTTAATACTCGAACACTCCGAGTGTGCGCAGGTCCTCCTCGAGCAATATCCACGTCTCGTGCCTGTAGAGAACAACCGGTCTAATGAGCGTTGTGTACAGATTACACTTTGTGCGGGGGCTAAGTCTTTTCAACCGCAGTTGCTTGTGGAGTCCATAGTAGGCACGACTTCCACTGATAATTCGATAAGTCTCAGACTATCTCCAGCTCGTCGCCGTCGATCATGACCTTATTATTACTGGACAAACGGGTTCGGTCGGTCTCGGATCCGCAGACCAGCATACACTTTGTCTTGGACGTATTATTCATCAACCCAAACCTTCCTGCTTCGACTGTACCAATATCGTCGGCAAAGATTGGCGAAGATAAGTTGACTGGATCTGTTGAAAATCGTGCCCGCATTTCACCCACCGCAATTCGAATAACATCTTATAGCGCCACGTTGAACATCTTGCAGGAAAGACCATCGCCTTGTCAAAGCTCCCTGCGCAATTCGAATCAACTTGGAAATTCACCCGAAATCCGCACACAGCTCTACGTTCCATGCACCGTCTCCTTGATCAGTCTGATCTGCTTCCCGGAAAAACCGTTCTCGGCTATGATTTTTCATAGCTCGTCACGGTCGATCGTGTCGAATGCGGCTTTGAAGTCGATTAATAGATGCTGCGCAGGGACTTGGTATTCACAGCATTTTTGCAGGATTTGCGGTATTGTGAAGATATGGTCCGTCGTTGACCGCCCCTCCATGAAGCCGACCTAGTGACTTCTCACGTTTGCTTGTAGCGTTAGAAGGCGGAGAAGGATTTGGGACAGAACTTTGTAGGCGGCATTTAGGACAGTAATCGCTCGGTAGTTTTCACAGTCCAATTTGGCACCCTTCTTGTAGATGGGACACTAAACTGAGTCGATTTGGGGTCATTTTTGAATTTCTCAAACCCTGGGGTCTAAAATGCTTCGTCTTGGTCCAAAACTCATCCATGATTTTTTGCAGAATTTTTAAGTAACGTTTACATGAGTAAATTTGAACTTATAGGTTTGTATGGGAAAATTGAATATTTTGTACTGAAAAATCAACATCACTTTTGTTTCTTCTGTGGAACCGAGTCAGCTGACAGTTTTTGTGCCAATTTATAAAATTCTTGAAGGATTTTTTTCGCTGAACAACTTTGTCCAAGACCGTAACTTCGTATCTAATTAGGTTAAAAAGTTATTAACTGTTAAAACAGAGGTATGTCTTTTCGCATTGATAAACAAAAAATTCAATAGACATCACTGCTGGAGCCTCGCGAAGTATTGCATGAAAAGTAGCCATGCAATACCCCGCTAGGCACCCTGCAGGGAATTTATTCTTTATCAGTGCGAAAAGACATATCTCTGTTAAACAGCCAATAACTGTTTTGCCTAATAAGATACGAAGTTACGGTTTTCGACAAAGTTGTTCAGCGAAAAATTTCCTTCAGGAATTTTATAAATTGGCACAAAAACTGCCAGCTGACTCGATTCCACAGAAGAAACAAAAATGATGTTGATTTTTCAGTACAAAATATTCAATTTTCCCATACAAACCTATAAGTTCAAATTTACTCATGTAAACGTTACTTAAAAATTCTACAAAAAATCATGGATGAGTTTTAGACCAAGACGAAGCCTTTTAGACCCCAGGGTTTAAGAAATTCAAAAATAATCCCAAATCGACTCAGTCTAATGGGACACCCCCTCTTTCCACTCCTCCGGTAGCTGTTATGTGTCCCAGGTCCGGACCATCAGCTGGTTTAAGCAATCGGCCAATTTGTCCGGGCCTATTTTGATGAGTTCAGCTGCGATGCCATCCTTCCCAGCCGACTTGTTTCTATTCAGCTGGCTTCCCTAACTTCACTCATCCTTGGGAGTGGCTTCTCTACGTCGTTGGCTACGCCGGCGATGTATGTACCTTTCCCCATCGTCTTGATCTCTTGCATGTGCGCCATTCAGGTGTTCATGGAAGTGCTGCTTCCACCTTTTGATTACCTCACGATTTCCCGTCAGGATACCCCTGTCTTTATCCCGGCACATTTCGGCTTGGGGCACGAAGCCTTTGCGGGATGCGATGAGTTTCTGATTGAACTTTCGTGTTTCTTGATAACGATGCAGCGCTCTAGCTCCTCGAGCTCCACCTTCTCCAGGCAGCGCTTTTTCTTCTAGAAAATTCTGACTCGCTGCCTCTTCCACTGTCGGTGATTTTCCACATTTCAACGGGTGCCGCTTTGCACTACTGCCGCCCGCGCGGCAATCTCTTCGTCTATCACCCTCCTACACTCCTCGTCGAACCAGTCGTTCCGTCGAATTCGTTACACATTATCGATGACGTTCTGCGCAGCACTGTTGATGGCTGTCTTGATGGTATCCCAACAGTCCTCAAGAGGGGCTTCGTCAAGCTCGCCCTCTGCCGGCAGCGCTGCTTCGACCAATTGCGCGTAGTCTGCCGCGACCTCAGGTTGCTTCAGTCGTGCGATATTTAATCGAGGCGGGCGCCGATTTCGTGTGTTGTTCATTACTGAGAGTTTTGGGAGCCTCTTCACTATCACCAGATAATGGTCTGACTCGATTTTGGCGCCTCGACAGGATCTGACGTCGATGTTGTTCTAGAAGTGCCGGCTGTCTATCAAAACGTGGTCGATTTGTGATTGTGTTATGCCCGCCATTCGTTTAGTCGTGGCGAAATCTATTAGTCTGAGGCCGTTTTCGTTGGGATGCTGGTGCGCACTGAACTTTCCAATTGTTGGTTTGAATTCCTTCTCCTGGCCGACCTGAGCATTCAAATCCCCGATGATGATCTTGATATCGTGTTTTGGGCAGCGATCGTATTCACGCTCCAGCTGCGCGTAGAATTCGTCTTTGTCGTACCGTTCCGAGGTGAGGGCTCAGCAATTCAGCAGGGATGCAATCGATCCCAGGGGCTTGGTTGGATTTTATATCTTTGATTACCGCTTTTATTTCAGTTAGCGAGGGCGCTTCCGAGTTCACGCCATTAATGTGACTTACTGTTGGCGCTTCGAGCTGCGGGTTCTGTTGGCAAACGCTATTCGTGACTCGGGAGAGTTGTTCGCTGTTCCATCGCTGATCTGTTCGATCGGTCATTGACCTGCTCGGTCTTTTAGCGGCATTCTAGCATTATTCCTTGCACCACTAAGGTGGCGAGAAATTTCATAAAGTAATCGGATATCCCCATTGGAGGCGCCTCTTTCTCCCTCTTCGGCTAAGGAGTTTGTTCAGGCTCTCTTGTCTCATCTGCAAGCTCGTTTAACTGCCTTTTCCAGCTCCGCATAACGTAAGCGGGCGACTGCTTTGGCTGACCCGGTACATGCCTGCTCAATTCCGAGTTTTGCCTTTCTCCGATCATCGACCATCCTCCCAGTTTTATCCATCATTCATTCACTTCTTCTTCCACAGACTTTACAGAGAGTATCATGGCTCGTCGTGATAAGGACATGCTTGAGTCTACATCAATGTTCTTCCACTGTTCCGTCTGTCGACAGATTTTAGCTATTCTACTTATGCCCTTTTCACCTCTGGATTCTCCAACCGGTGGACGTTGTATTGACACCCGACTTTCTCCTCGTGCCGTTGAACACGCCCAATACTCAGTCGTATCTGGCCAAGGACGAGGTGATGGTCAGATGCAATGTCTGCGCTTCATTTGTTGCGGACATCAAGAAAGTTCCTTCTCCATTCTCAGCTAATGCAGATGTGGTCAATTTGATTTTCTGCTCGGCCATCTCGGGATACCCAAGTGACCTTATGTGCTGGTCGATGGGGGACCACGGCGCCCCATAATGCGCTCAAGATTCTGATTGTAGGAGCCTGTTTTTACGTTGAAGTCACCTATTTAAGAGGATTTGAATGTCACCCTTCGGAATTTTCTCAACCACGCTGTTCAATTGACTGTAAAACTTCTCTTTCTTCTGCAAATCGGCTACGTCAGTTGGCGTATAACATTGGATCATTGGAAGGTTTCTAACCCGTGTCTTTGATCTGGCCACGATTATTCTTTCGTTTATCGGTTCCCCTCTAATGAGGGCCGCATGGGCCTGCGGGCTTAACATGCAGACTTAACCAGCTCCTCGTTTTCGAGTAGCGTGTTTTCCTCGTATTCCAGAATAAAGATAGACTTGGCCGGACTGTGTCTTATGTTTTCCAGTGTTAGGCCAACGGCAAAGCTAGAAATTCTGGATCTGAGCAAAGCCCAGAATTTCTAGCTTGAGGTGGCTAGCTTTTCCAGCAAGTTGAGCAAGCTTGCCTTGTTGGGCAAGGGTTAAAACATTCGAAGTTCCAATTCCTGTCCGTGTTTTCATGCTAAAAGTCATCTCCAAAGTTCCAGGTCGGTCATTTCTTTTGAATTCCGTAACAATTTTATAAATCGGGAGCAGTAGGTTGTTAGCCTAAGGTCCCTATCCCACGATAGGACTGCCATCTTTAACTTAGCAGGCGGGGAACAGACGTGTGCGGCCACCTTCTGAGTCTGCATACGACCAAAGCATCCACCGGGGCTGGGTCCTCGATCTCCGCTTGGGTTACTCGCTTTCCAGCCGAAAAAGTCGAGATAGGAGTATGTGATATTACCACTATGGGGTCTCGTGTTGCACATTATTCACCATTTACCAGCCACTTAGTCAGCACAGACTTTGAAAAACGGAAAACTGGAGTTTTATAGCTGAATATTATACATATTCCACATATGTGAGTTACATTACGAGGTTTCCAAAACTTTAATTTTTTGTAAAAATCGGTTAGGAAACAAGAGAGATATAGCGGTTTTAGTCAAGAGTGTCAAATTGACATTCCAGGGACTGTAACGGGTAAAAATTTCAGTGACTGATGAAGGTTAAAAATATAAATACAATATAATTTGAGTTGTTTTTTATCAACCATCAAATGAATTTTGTAGAACAAGTAAATGCTCATCAATTGAAATATTACGCCTTTTAGTTGCTTTCTAAAACGCTCAGGTTTAGTCGACAAGTATGTCAACGGATTGAATTATTTTATTTCATTTATCCATGATTTTCAATTGAATTTAATTTATAATCATGATTTTTTTTTTCAAGTGATATACATTTTCAGAACTTGTTCATTTTTCATTTTTGCATGTTTTATTTTCAGATCTATAACTAAACCTTTCAAAGCTCTTTTTTTTTGAAAAACTCGAAACCTCATAAAGAAAATGGAATCAAATGTGACATGTGAGGGTATTTAGGTACAAGAAATGATTATCTGAGACCTCTTTGTCTTTCTAGTGGAGAATAGAACTTCACTGTATAGAAAGTGGAGAAGGGGCTCATACATTTTTTTGAATAGTTCGAGAACTTCTTCAGAATACGGAACCAGATTATTATTATTATTATTAATATTTATTAAAGACCCTTTAACAATTGTCATTCGGGTCAAAAAACGGAACCAGATGGATCGTTGGATTTTTTTTTGTACACAAGAAATGTTTCATAGATGCTTTGAGACCCACCCTCCTTCCATAGGAGAGATGGGTTGAGTGCTGCATTACTCCTAGTGTTCTCATTTGTATAACAGATTTAAAAATTTGGTACTAAGTATGTACATATTTATTGCATTTTTATGATGTACGAAAAAGCGCGAATTTTACGAATGCTCATTTCAAACCAGAAATATTCAAAAGCTTCAACAATCAAGGTGAAAACGGAGATGGCATTCAGCAATTTGAGAAGAAAAAATGTGAAACATTGCTCACGATTAGTTTTTGTGGATTTGGTTTCCCGAGGCTATTGACATTCATTTCTCGCATATCCCAGCCCAATCAGAAATGCTGAACGTCGAAAGTCGAAACATTTGTAACCTCGGGGAAAACTCGCGTCGAGAAATTCGTGATGCGCGTGAAGCAAATCCTCCAAGCCCATCATCCGCGATCATTCGTGATAAGAAGATTGGCCAGAAGGGAAAGGAATAAGTGTGGAATGTGGAACAATCCCTCCAACCACGGTGATTCAGAATTTCACTTTCATTTGGATTATGATGGCTGCCGGACAGGGCGCGATTCAATTTTGACGTTCACATCATTGTGCCATTCCTTGCACACCTTCGTTCTTTGGTAGCAGCAACGAATTCGGTCGTTAAAGTTATACAACATGCTGCGGAATTTTGTTTGTGTACTCTTGATTTACGAGGGTGAAATCTTTATGTAATGCGAATTATGGACAAAACGATGAATTTAATTAAAATGCGGGTAGTTTTGTGATATTCTACTATCTTTGAACAGATGTCATCACAATCAGAGACCACATAACGTGTAAGATTCAATTATTAGATTTTTATTTATGACTTATCCAAGATATTTTAGATATTTTTTTCCAAATGTGTATTTAAATTGTATCAATTTTAGAAGTTGCTTAATTTGGTCTACAAATCTTAAAACGAGTCAATGAGCTTGTCAATCGAATGTATCCATTTGCAAAGATACGCCACCAGCTGACGGCTAAAACAGAATATCACCCTTCACTGAAAAGCACCCGATTTAAATTTGCCTTCGAAATGTCAAAACGATCTCACCTGGGCGAGACCAGTTCGAAGCAATCATAAAAAGATGGATCTTTACGACATTAATTAACTATCGGATCGGCATCTTGAACGTGAATCACTGGAGAGCACACCGTTTGGGTCTGATCCATAGCTCTCCAAGAGTAGGTTTAAGACGGAAGATCAGCAGCAGAAGCAGTGTTTCGATCTCTGAGTTGAGCGTGACAGACGAGCAATGAACCGCTAAAAGAAGGACGGAGCTAGAGACGAAGATTGGGGATTACATGTCCACAACAAGCCACGAACGACAACTTCGGAAACGCTAAAACGATGCAATACTATCAGGTAACTCGAAACCAGGCACAAGGTCAAGTTTCCTGTTTCAACTTTCTCTTTCAATGGCGGAATCAACCGTCTGTATGATTCATTGGCAAACTTCAAGATTCACAGCAGCTGGACTAAAGGCTTAATTTTATGTTTGTTGCCATACGTACTATGGCACACGTTTTTAAGGCACGCAGTCAATCTTTCGATTTTAACTTGAACGAATATTATTTACATATGGGTTGCCGCGACAGCGATCAAGAACGAGTCAAGTTTATTTTGTTAATTGGCCCAAACAATAATGTTTGTACATTACGACCAAATTTAAAATTTCGGAGACTTTTTTAACGAGGCATTTGAAAAAGGCTTCTTTTCATTTGTATCGATCATAAAAATAAGTGTAGAAGTTTGGCTTGATTGCGCTTTAGTCAATGCTTTGACTTGGCTAGTTTTTCGAAATTTTCTAGAAAAAAACATTTCTGAATGTGCCATTTTCAAGACTTCAAGTTGTGATCTGAATTTTTCATATAAATAATTAATCTTTTAAGGCAATAAAATTAGGTAGGTACCTATTTTCTCTTTTTTTCAATTTCGCCAAATTCACGGTTTCGTCATTTTTACCATGGTTTGTTGTGACCCGTTTTGGAATGTGTAATGTGTACCTATGTGTACTGCCGCCATAACAAGTCCGTCCCATTTTGCGTTTTTGTCAAGTTGAGAAAACAGCAATTGAAATTTGTAATTTGTTTTGAAAAATTTCGTATTTTCTTGTAATTTCTTTATTTGAAACGGCTTTGATGCCTTTGAGGCTTTAAGAAGCCAAACTCGTTTTGTATGTTTGCAATTGATTGCTTAGGTCTAGATCATCACATTTGAAGAGAACGGGAAATAGATAGGGAAATACTAAAATAAATAGAATACCTAATAGATGAAAATCAATAGCTTCTAAGAAAAGGTATATTTCGAACATGTAATCAATCTCTATTGCAGCTAGTACATCTGCTACTGGGGTGCAGAATGTTTTTCCTCGGACCCGAAGGGAGTCTATAAAATTCGCTCGAGCGGCCAGGTGGACTTCTAGCTTTGCCTTAAAATATGTAAAAGGGACTGAAATTTTTTTCTGCTAAATATATCTGTCCATGAAGCAAATTTCGATAAATACACTAAAAAGTCAAAGTTGTGCAAATTTCACAAATTTTATTTTAAGATTAATTTTTCAGTTAGTCATAGATGTTAAGATTAAAATATTATAATATTAAATTTGTAGAAGAAAATTTTTTGATGCAGTTTTTTATGAATTCTTTTTTAAAATCAACATATGAGATAACGACTGATAAATTTCCATAAATGCTAAATAATTGAATCAAAAATATATCTCGAAACTGGTGTTTTGACTTTTCAAATTTAGACGTATTTTGCTTCAAAAACTCTTGGCGACGAACGGGTTAATTGGCGGAACACTATAAAATTGATATTTCACTTGCTTTTTCATCAAGAAAAATCTTTCAAAAAAACTCTAGAGAAGAATAATTCGAACAGAAATCAATCCTTTTTGTTCAGTAAACTTTGATAAATACATCGAATGATCAACATTGATTGATACAAAACGTATCCACTACTAAAGACATTATAGTTAATCATTTAAGACGACAAAAATACATTTTAAGTTTCGCTAAATTCACGGTTTCGCCATTATCACATACTTAAAGCTTAGTTCTTTTAGAAATGGGACACTTTGTTTTGCTAATATCTCGTTTACTAGTAATCGGACCCTCAAAATTTTGACAGCATTTTACTGCCTGTAAAAAATACTATTCAACGTATTTTTTTCAAATTTGAAAATTTACACGTTTTTGAGATATTTACGATGCAAGAGAAAAAGAAAAAAATAATTTTGCACAGTTTCCTTAAAAAACCATCATTATCAAATTGATAGCTGCCAAAACGTTGATTATTCAAAAAATTACTGTGTGTGAGTGATTTAAAAATATGCAAACACTGTCAAAAATGTCCACAAAGTTCAAATCAAGCATTGGGAGTGATGTAGATGATCGCCAACTACGGTTAAGGGTCATTAGGGAAGTCAAGTCTCATTTCAGATTTATTAATTTTGGTTAAGCAAAAAACTAAGTGTAGATAGCTGAAATGTCCATAAAATTTTTTATCCGATAAGCTGAAAGTGTTGCCTAGTTATAAGTCATGCAAACCTAACCCCAAAACACAGATTTTTGCTATTTCCAGAGATCGTAAGCTGTATAGCTGGTACCGAGGCTATGAGACAGATGATTTTTGATGGAAGACAAAACTTATGAAAAACCTATATCAAACAAATTCCAGCGTTTGAATCCTATAACATTCCTGTTCGTGGTAAGGTTCCTAGCATATTAAAGTATGTATTTGCTGTTTTTTTTTTGTATAAAATATAATGATTTGCCAAGATTCTGCTCCTGTGGAAAAATACAAAAAAAAATCTAAACGAATACTTCAGGTTTTGCTGTTTTTAAAAGCCCAAAAAGAGTAATCTTGTATGTACTGTTCGCAACCTACGACCTATACTAATCGATTATACTTTAATTATAATTTGATGACGGTTTCACTTCGTTATTGTTTAGTTTTACCAGCAGAAACTCCATTAAAAACGCTTTTAAGTGGCTGAAAAATAATCAAGTTTTGTTAATTTAGAAACAGCTGTATCCACTGAATTTCCCTCAGTTTCTTTTAAAAGAGAAAAATTGGACCGAAAAGTAGCAGAAATTGAAGGAGGTGGATGCAGCTACCTAGAATACAGATTAGACGAAGTAAAAGTTGAAAAAACTGATCAATATCATTACTGAAAAAAGTGTGCGCCGGCTGAAGGGAGGTACCTAGAGTAAAGTAAACATTTTTCTTACAAAAAACGATAAATAATTTTTTTCGATTTTTTTCATGAATTATCATAGGTTTACCTTCATTTGCTTCATAGAAAGTATTTCGATCAAACGAATGGTTTTTGAGATACACGCATTCGTAACTGTCCCATTTCTAAAAGAACTAAGCTTTAATTACTTACTGTTCCCGCGCCGATCCTCCGGTGCATAGGGCCGTGGTAAAAGACATCCACAGTTAACGATCCGGAGCAAGCGTCTTCACTTGGTCCCAGTCATGACTCTCGACGACAGTTCGTACTTCGGCGGCTAGGCTTCGCCGCCACGAGTTTCTGGGCCTGCTTCTCCTTCGATGGCCCTCTGGATTCCATTCAAGTGCCTCTCTGCAAATCTCGTTCTCATCTCTTCGCAGCGTGTGCCCAATCCATCTCCACTTACGCTCCCGAATCTCGATTTCTAGCGCCCTTTGCTGACACCGGCGATGTAGTTCCTCGTTTACGATCCAATTGCCAGGCCACCAAGCGCGGATGATACTCCGCAGGCAGCGATTCACAAGTACTTGCAGTTTTCGCATCTTTTTTTTTGTTTCGGTTAAAGTCGTTTAACCATCCTTATGGTATTCGCGACTTTATCAACGTTGCAGTTGGCGGATCGTTATTGAAAAACTTATCCAGTACAACTGTGTTCGATGTTTACTCTTGGGCTCGAACTCGCGGACTTCGGCTCAGGAGACTTGCTAACTGAGCTATATCACAAGACTTTGCACGAAAATACCTCGTACTGTGCTTCAATTAGATGGACTAGTTTCTCTGGGAGCCCTCGTCATCTTAGAGCAGCCCAGATGTGTTCGTGGTTAAGTCGGTCAAATGTTTTTTCGAAATCAACGAACACCAGCAGAAGAGAGTCCTGGAATTCGTTGATTTGTTCCAATTATTCGTAGCGTTGTGATGTGGTCAACACATGATCGTCTGGATCGGAATCCAGCTTGTTGCCGTCGGAGTGTAGCGTTGATTTTCTAGCGGATCCTGTTCAGGATCACTTTGCAGAGTACTTTGAGGGTTGTACAGATCAACGGTATGCCTCGCCAGTTACCTCAGCTCCTTTCCGAGGATACCCTGCAGGGAGTTTGTCCAGGCTCTCTTGTCTCATCTACAAGCTCGTTTAACTGCCTTTTCCAGCTCCGCATATCGTAAGCGGGCGGCTGCTTTGACTGACCCGGTATATGCCTGCTCAATTTCGACTTTCGCCTTTCTCCGATCATCGACAATCCTCCAAGGTTCATCCGACATCCATTCGCTTCTTCTTCCACAAACTTTACCGAGAGTACCATGGCTCGTCGTGATAAAGGCATTCTTGATTCCACACCACTGTTCTTCGACTGTTCCGTCTGTCGGCAGCTCCGAGGCTCGGGATTCTAGCTGTTCAACGTATGTCCTTTTCACCTTTGGATTCTCCAACCGGCGGACGTCGTATCGACACCTGACTTTCTCCTCGTGCCGTTGGACACGCGCAACTCTCAGTCGTATCTCGCCAAGGACGAGGTGATGGGCAGATGCAATGTCTGTGCTTCGTTTGTTGCGGACGTCAAGAAGGCTACTTCTCTACTTTCGTCTGATGCAGATGTGGTCAATTTGATTTTCTGTTCGGCCATCTCTGGATACCCAAGCGACCTTATGTGCTGGTCGATGGGGGAAGAGTCCGGATACGTTTTAATAAAATTCTGGCAACCTTACAATAAATATACTTTTGGCCTTGGCCACTCTCATAACATAAATTTCTGCTTTTTAAATGTGAAACACTTAAAGCTAATAAAAAAATCGTTTCATCCTTACGTTAAATTCCCACAGTTGAATGCTGTTCGATACTCATAACAATTAAATGCTCGGCTGAGAAAAAAAACAAATTTGGTGCAATCTATGTGATGTTCACGTGACTGGAAACGGCTGAATTCATTTAAAATTATTGTGATTATTATTGTGATATTTTCACAAACATTGAACGTAAATCCAACGATGAACAGATGTACAAGCTCGAACAAAAGTCTTCAGAAACTTGTGTAAAGTTTCAAATGCTCTCTTTTAAAGAAGCTGTTAAAAATTTACGAAAAACAGTGTCATCTATTGCTTGATTTGTACTTTTTAAACGGCGCAGTAGATGGCACTGTTTCTAGATTGCTCTTTTAAAAGTAATCATTTTTCATGCTTTCATTTAAATGCTTCAATAAGATGAATAGTTCCAGTGTTCCGAAAATCACTCATTTTCAATTCTGATTGCACTTCGCACCTCTCGCATAAATCAGTATTATACAATGACTATTCCCGTTATCTTCTTCCCGAGACACCCAACAGATTACTTCTATAGTTTTAGATTATTAATGTAAGATAAGGCTTATCATTTTTTCATGAAATGGAATCGTTTGGACGCACTTTACGATACAGGGAACAGGTCGTTAAGTAGAGTAACTATTCATTTTTTTTTTTGCTTTTTTTCTACTCACTCCGAGCAAGCTGTATCATACGTGGAATCTTCACTTAATGGTTTTCTCAAAGAAAAAATAACGATACAGCATATCGTTTCCTTTTGATACAATTATTAAAATTTAAACTATTGAAATGAAAATCAGTTTTAAAATCGTTTATATAGCATTTTATTTCCACCACATACATATAATTTATTTGAAATAAAAAAAAAAACATTGTTCACACTGTAAATAGTTTCGTCGTGGTGTTGTCCCTTGAGCTTGGAACCGGTGCTGTTGCCTAGCGGACCTGCCCAACACAATAACATTTTTGTTAACAGGGATCTTCAAGTTGATTATGACCCAATTCCGGCGTCTACTTTTTTATCTGGAGACATCCGGCTAGCTGCAACTGGAAAAAGTAATTTACAATTAGAAATTTTAATTAACAAAAAATAAATCAAGGTACTTACTCTCGCAAAACCGGAACTGGCGCCGTCGCCAATCGATCCATCGCACCATCGGAACTGGTGCTGTTGCGTTCCGAATTTTCTCGAAAGAGTTAAATTTTCACTTATTGTTTCGGCGAATTTTATTTTCTGCACAAAAATTCAACCACGTCTGAATGTGACAGCAGAAAATTTTGATGTTCGTTGCTAAAATAATCGAACATTATTCATGATTATTAACTGTATCTTCCAGGCATAATTTTTTATCTTATCGTCGCGTTGCCAAATTATTCAATTATAGTTTTTGGAAGATTGATCTTATCTTTTAGAAATGGTTTTTTCTCGTTTCTAGCAAAGACACATAAGCAAGGACGCAAAAAAAAATCGTGACTATTAATGTAATCAGAACAGAATAATTCGAAGGATTCATAGTATGGTTTTTAGCTATGCGGGCTGAACGTAAAACGGTCGGGTTTCGTTATTGATTGCTACTGGACCTACCCGATCATCGATCGTTCAATTCATCGCTAAAATACAGATCACCTCGCACGATGCTTGCTGTCAAAACAGTGCAGCACAATCATCAAATTGGAATCTCACCAATGCGCAATGCATATGGCGAATCATGTTGGTCCTCGATCAGGAGTGAATGTATCAGGCAGTGAGTGAGTGATACATGAAGCCGATCATTAGCGAATTTTGTTTGATTTGATACATAGCAAATTAATAAATTTATTTGTTGTTATAACGTTTTTTAACATCAGTATGATCAAAATCAAATTGTTGTTGTGTTTGTGAGGGAAAGATGTTCACTTTCGTCGTGTTTTTCAATTTTTACAAGTTCTCTTATTAAACTATCGTCCGTCAAATTTTGGAATCGGCTAAAACACGCACTCTCCACCGGTGTGATAGCAAATTTAAAACGGGTACACTTTTATTGCAGACACTTAATAATTGAGAAGAAAAAACTCATTTTAATTGAAAAATTGCTATGTTTTGAGTTTTACACCGTCATTATTCTACCAGGATTTCATTCACTTAAAGGCTTTTTAATGAAGTTTGTTCGAAACAAGTAGAAATGGATTGACGATTGAATACCTTTCTTTTTCCAATTGACTTCGACCGATTTCTTCCAGGCCGTAACGAAACCCCCTGTCGAGCTGGATCGGGTTTGACGATTTTGACTAGTTTCAACTTGCTTCATTGTGTCGACCAAAACATTGGCTCATTGAACAACTACCAGTTGGCAGAAACCAGTTGAAACCGATTTTTGTCTATGATTGAACGAAGCTTAAAAAGCCAAAACGACTATCTGCAGCGAGAAAAAAAGCTTAATTGAAACAAAAAAAAAATTTCTTTTAAAAATTGACTCATTTTGGGGTGCTGATACCAAATATTAATTTAGTTTACCAGTTCTTGTTTATAGGTGAAAATTCATTAAACATATATGTGCTTTTGTTTTGGCAAACTAAACAGATTGGCAAACATGCTCCTTTTAAGAATTGTTAGGTAAAATTTTCATGATTATCAGTAGTTTGTAATGTAGCAGACGGCTTTTTTAGCCAGAATTTGAAAGGCATTTTTTCTAAGAATCATGTCAGTTTAGTCAATGTTGTCGAACAATATATCATATTTCACAGTTTTCATATTAAAACCGTGAAATATGATATATTGATCGTGAAGATTATAAATATTGTTTACTACTCATTACACTGATATTCAATTTTTTTTAAATTTGTTTAAAGTTTATTGTTGTTTTGCGTTAATTTCATTAGGATGCTTCTGTTATTTTCCTTTTCTTATTCATATAACGTTTGAACTCGAGAAACGCTGACTGGACTCATTAATTCGTTGAGGCCAAAAGCTATTTATTAAAATATAAAGTAAAGAAAAGTGTGACATAAATTTTTTATACTTGATACGGTTTTTTGTTAACATGTTTTCTCAATTTGTGTTAGGTTTTGGCGGGAAAAACCATTCAAATAATTTCTCAAAAAGAAACATTTATTACACCCAATGCTACCCAAACATGTGTGAAAATAATCATCATTGGCTAAAATTTTCTCACCGTGAACCCCAAACTTCTAAATCGGTCTGTCGTATATTTTGAAATCCTGTTCCAAATTTGCATGAATTTGGAACAAAGGCGTATAAGGGCTGTCCCAACGGTAGATGCAAAACACGGTTTTCGACCACGCTAAAACATTTCGGCTGGCACCGGTGTCGTATATTGCTGTTTTAGCACAGTTATCGATTTCGAGATTCCCAACAGTTATACGCCTTTGTTCCAAATTCATGCAAATTTGGAACAGGATTTCAAAATATACGACAGACCGATTTAGTTCACGGTGAGAAAATTTTAGCCAACAATGATTTCTTTCACACATGTTTGGGTAACATTGGGTGTGATAATAGTTTGTTTTTGAGATATTATTTGAATGTTTTTTTTCGCTTCAACCAGCCTATACGTAACATAAATCGAGAATAGATGTTAATAAATACCATATCAAGTATACATAAATGTCATAAATGTATAGATGTCACATTATTCTCGATTTAATATAATTAAATAAAAAGCTTTTCATTTGGGCTCGACGAATTTGTGAATTTAGTCAGCGTTCTAAAATTTGAAAAAAAAATAAACGAAAAGAAAATTTTAGTACTTTTTCGATGAGGTAAAATAAATGTTTAATTTTTGTTTTATTTGACATATTGAGAGATTTTTAGTTTCGTATAGATTGCTCGGAGTTTTCGTCAATATCAGCATATTTTTCTGTATCCATACATAAATTTACAAAGTGAAACAAGTTTTTGTCAAACAAATATGTCGTCAAATCAAAGGAAAATTTCCTTTGACTTTGGGATAAACATTTCTCATTTCCTTTATCAATGTCAGCAATAACTTGAAAAAAATATTGCTTTTTCATTTCATTTTAACAAAACCTCATTCCATAGATTCAAAGCAATTTGACTGAATTAATTGAAGTATTATTTCAATTGACCTTTTTTCCTCGTTGTGTAGTTATTTTTGCTTTTAAATTAATGAAATCCTGGTAGAATAGTTGAAATCATTGTTCTGTCAAAAAGAATATTCGTAGAATTAATTTTAAGACAATTAACCGTGAAACTCAAAACTTATGCATTTTTTATTATAAAATGGGTTTTTCTTCTCAGTTAATGAGTGTCTGCAATGAAAGTGATTCCGTTTTAAATTTTCTCTTACACCGGTGGGGAGTGGGTGTTTTAGTCGATTCTAAAATTTCAAATTTTGCTAAAACTGGTATACTTAAAACCAATATTTACGCCTGAACCGTTGCAGGTGCCCTAACTGTTGGGAATTTCGAAATCGATAACTGTGCTAAAACAGCGATTTACGCCACCGGTGCCAGCCGGACTGTTTAAGCGTGGTCGAAAACCGTGTTTTGCATCTACCGTTGGGACAGCCCTCACGTTAAAACTACTGAGAATTTATGGTGTCCCGCACAACTGTTTGATTTTTCTCGTCCTGCAAAAAATAATTTTGAATTTCATATATTGTCATTGAAGTTGAAATCCGAAGTTTTCGCGCTGGTGATCGGCAACCTTGCCAACTAGCGACGTTGTGAAATATCATTACTGGCAACGCATTTGTAAAGTAATAACCAGCGTGCCTATACAGCTACGGGTGGTTGCATATTGAGCAACAGTAGGCAAGGAGTACCAAAAGTTTCTCATTGGTGGGGGGTGGAGACGGAGCGCTTTTTGACAGCGAATTGTTCGCCTACCATGCCTATGATTACGATTGCCTGTCTCAAGATGGACGATTCCGTGTATTCACGCAGAGTAAACTTGAATTTTGGAACGAATTAAATCTGACTTTGATTCAAAACATTCATTTTTTTTAATCCAGCTCCTGTTTTCTTTGAATCAATGAATTATAGTTTTGATTGAAAAGAATAGTTTTTGAAAGAAAGAATAAATTTTTTGAATTGAATAACTTTGGACTTTGATTTCAAACAAATTCTTTGATTCAAAAGAAATTTGTTCAATTGCATATTTCTTTAGAAACAAAGTAAATTTTCTTTCAACCGAAGAAAAATGTTTTAAACTGAAAAGAATAATTTTTTGAAACAAAAACTTCAAACTTAGAAGATATTTTGCATTGACTTGCAAGAAGAACAGAAAACCGAAAAATCGAATAAAGTTCGGCCGCTCGTTTTAAAAATCAAACCAGTGAATCGGAGTAAGCTATAAATAAGGAGGATTCAGGATGCAAAATGGTAAGTGTAAGTTAATAAATACTGAATATTTAAGTGAATTCAAGATTTTCTAAAACGCTTGTATAGTTACAGGACCACGGCCGACGGATAGATTTCCAAGTCTCTCGAACATGGAGAAAGCTGCGCAAAGTAACACCTCCCCGCGGTCGTATTTTTTCGGCCCAATCTTCAACGGCAATCACCAGTCGGACCAGCCAGCAGCTGGAGTGGCTTTCGGAAGTTTATTGACCGGCCCACGGAGAATGCGAAACTTTGTCAACGATATCAAGGACCCTACTCGGTTATAGTGAACCAGTGTTTTATGTGTTTGTGAATAAAAAAGAATTAAGGAACTAAAATTGTATCTTTTTATTATTCAAACTCCTAATAGGAACTTCGAAACAACAGGGTAAAAATCTTCCAATTGGAATAAATGGAAAATGGTTCTATGAATAAATGCTTTTAAATCTATATCTAAATTACCTTTGAGCAAAGATAATAACTTTAAATCAAATGAAACTGGTTTTTGTATCAAAGCATTAATATTTTGAATCTAAGATTTTTCAAAAGAAAAAATCTTTGAAACAGAGGAAAATGCATTTGAACCAAAGGATTTTTTATTTATACCAAAACCAAAGGAAAAAATCCTTTGTTTTTGCGGCACTTTCCTTTGAAATAAAAAATCTTTGGTATAAGAACACACCCGAAGTTGTACACGTCCTGATAATAACTTGTCGCCAGTGAGTGTCGCCAGTAAATGTCGCCAGCGCTCATTGACGATAACTCCGGTTTGGGGATTCAGCGACAATAATTCAGGCAGATACTGAGTGAGCTACATTCAGAATGGATCAGTTTGTATCTCACTCATCTCCGATATGCGATGTTTGTTAAACCGATGATTCTGAATGATGCGACTCGGTTTGCATGGCTGTTAGGAGCGCTGATCGAGATTGCATACCAGCCAGGCGAAGCAGTTGCGAGAGGCGCTATCCCATTATACAATCAGAATGTTTCCAACAGGAAACGCATCTTGAGTGTTTGTTTTGATTGATTTTCGGAACACTGAATAGTTCTATATTGGAATAGCTTTAAATAAGCTGTTGAAAAATGGCATCATCATAATTTTACAGTGACTACCGAAATAACAAACATATGTACTAGCTCGAGTAATAAAATTCCATAAAACTGTGTCAAATTTCAAATGCTTTATTCAAACATCAATTAAACAAACCGAATCAACTTTTGAAGTACCTTATTCTTGGAAGGGCGCAATCGTAGAGGATCTGTAAAATATATAAACCAACATCGTAGTGGTTTTCAATTTATTCAATTTGGTTGTGAAGGTAAATTTATCTGGTTAATTTTACCTTCATTCTTTTTAAAAAAGAAACATTTGATCACTTTTTTCATTCATTTTTGAATATTTTGGAAGGGGTTGCTTTTTCGTAATACCTTAAGGCTTTAAAACACTTACTGAGGTGAGGAGTATTTAACATGAGCATTAATTGCAGTAAATTCAAAAGACATTAATGGTTATAATTAAATGTTTGTTACAAACCAGATTTCGATATTCGGGGTAACATTGACCACTATGCTTTCTACATATCTCAACATTTTCAAATTTATTGTTTTGATGCCATTTAGCACAGAAGGCTCAAAACATCGATAACAGTAATTTTTGTTTGAACTCATTTGATTTTTTCAGTGTTTTCTTTCAAAAACAAATATACTTAAAAGATGGACAATTTTGCTGCATACATTTAGAGTAGGGACATGGAAAAATCTAACTTTATCCTCAATTTCAATTCATTGGTTCAACTCAAAAAATGTTTCGAATACGTCTTTTCTCTCAAAATAAGCAACACAACACAAAAAAAATTTCGAATGCGTTTTTTATTCTCAAAATAAGCATCAGTTTTTCAGGTTCTTTCACATTAGACAATGCTAATTAACCGTAATGTTACAGTAAGGTTCTTTACAGTTACGCGTTTTTGGAGCTCGTTCAACCAATGCAATGTTAATAAATTAAAAAATATAATAAATATAATATAATGTTAATAAATTAAGAAATATTTTTTTAAGATGCTTTCAAATGATCAAAAAAAATTCAAATGAAATCTCTTAATTTTTCGACCGAATCTTAGTTAAAAGTCCTTTTATCATAAACCACTGTTTCCGACTCAGTTGTCAAAGTATAAAATGATGGAAATATTCTTGATATTTAAAATTTTGAAAACAAATTTGAAATATATTTGTTATTCTACAAAGGTTTATTACGCGATATAAAATCCGCCGTTCACTTGTAGGACTTGGAATATTTCTCTCATATAACGTGTTACTTTGCGAAAAACGTGAAAAATAACCGTTTTTATTGCTAAAAACCGTGTAAGTAGAAGTCATGTAAGGAAAAGTGAGCAAAATCAATCCGTGTTAAAAAAAAACCTTAGTGTACTTTCTATGAATAACTTTTGCTGCTGGTATACGTATAAGTTCGGCAATACAATTAAGCTTTGTTTATAAGTTTCTTAAATGTCCCGATTTTTTCGGCTGTGTCCCGCTTTTATGTCGTTAAATGTCCCGCTTTTCTGAAAATATCTGGAAAGCCTAATTTAGAAGCTAAAATTATAAATATTTCTCATTATTTTTTGGCATCAAAAACAAATAAAATTTTACATTTTTGCAATTCCCTAAGTCCTCACACTGTTCCCATTTTCTTGTTGTTTTTTTTTCAAATTTATCCGTTTGAAAGAATTTTAAGCCATTTTTCTGTACGGGCTTTTTCATGGAAATTGATCGTTTTTTCAATATTCAAAAATCATCATCAAATAACCATAAAAATATCAATCAAACTAAACCTAAACCAAGAAAAAAGTTGAACTTTCATATAAAACAACCCATTTGCTCCTAAATGCTCAAATTTGATCAGGAGAGATGTTTGTTTGTAAGCCTTCAAAAAACCAGATATTTTAAGATTTTAAAATTCGTTTTAAGTAATATACAAAATCTACTAATTAAAACCAAATTTAGCTTATTTGTAGCTCAATTTAAAGGCTTTCAAACGTAGTAAACAGTTTTGATATATTTTAACTTTATACTTAGTTAATGATGATTATCTGCAAAAATTTCATGTTGATCAAAGTTACCCCGCTGATCAAAATTCCCCCAGTTTACGGTAACTGTTTCTATTCAGTGCTTCATGATACGAAGCGCTTAGAAAAACAGCTAAAAAATTTAACTATGCATATCATAAATGTGTTCCAAAACTTGAACATCAATTTTCTCGAAATTCATCAAATAGTAATGCGTCCCTTTCATAACTGACTAATTGTTTGTAATTTTTTTGTTTACATTGCACCCCAGGGGAGGAAGACTGGATTCAGTTTTCTTCCCCTGGATTGCACAAAGGTTATTACAATACTATTTACCCCCTTGCATTGCACTTTTTTCTTGACAGTTCTGTCCGGTGTCCTTGCAGACATCTAGTGGCTCAACCAAAAAACATAAAATTGATTTCAAAATGGTCGTTGAGACTTTACACACTTTCCAAGACTTAGCTTGGACATCTGTTCATCTGTGGTAAATCCCACGTTTGCTTTACCTACAATTAAAACCTACAAAAGTGCGTGAGTTTCATACAAAAGTGAGTTCTATGTGCTTTACATTATCTTCAGGGTGATAAATATCTACATGTACTTTTTCACGAAGGTAGTGACCTCGTAGTTTTCAAGTGAAGAATGTTTCAGCTAACTTTTATTGGAAAATTCAATCTACGCACTACTTGCAGGAAGGAGTGAAAATGCGTTGGGCTATTCAATCTCTGATTGAAAAAAGCAAAAAAAAAATAAGAATTTTAATCGAATCTCAGAATGTGTTCGGTGCAATAGATGCCTCAGCTATAATCTTTAAAAAGAAATATAAATTTTACGTTCGATGATGCCCTTCTTCCTGATTCTTTAGTATTCGCCAAACTTCTAATCCCTACTCTCTGATGGATGCTTGCAAATCCAGAGTTTCTCTTGCATGAGTAAATAAAACATATGTGGTGAATTTCTCATTTTGCAAAACATAATAGTTTAAGAAATTGAAATGATTTACTCACACTTGTTACATGTAGAGTACTTTTTCTTTAGAGCTATATTATAAAACTTACAGAGAATTAAATGGAAAAAAATATGGAGAATCTCTCGAGAAACGTGTGTTGCGCATGCATTTGGAAATTACCCTTTTAGGTTCTCAATGTTGCATTTTCCCATGCAACAAATCTTATATCATCGTTCATAAGATGCAATTATTTTTATAATCAGAAGACACGCTGTCACATTTCCTTGACAGCCTTCAAACGGTAGCGTGCGACATACTTTCCATATTTTTATTGGTTGAAAAGTAAACCGCCCGAAGTAGGAAGCTACCGACATTGTTTCAACTGTGGGTAAACCCCCAAAAGACTTTTCACAGCAACGATTTTCGGTTGCTCATCCCAAACAACAGCTAGATTGTTTGTCATACGATTAAAGATACAGCTACCACAAAACTACCTTCCCAAAAAACAGTTGTATCTGCAACCTCTCTCACTTTGAGTCTTATTAGGTGGAATCAGTATAAGTAGAAAAATTAACTAGAAACTCGAATTATTCATTCCAATTCAGTTTTTTTGGCACTTCCATAGATATTGTTTATAGTAAGTAAAAATCAAACGAAGAATATGCCAATCATATAATGCAGTTGTCGGACAGTCATTGAAAAACTTATCCGGTACAACTGTGGTCGATGGCTCTTGGACTCGAACTCACGGACATCGGTTCAGGAAGCAACTGACTTGCCAACTGAGCTATGTCACAAGCCCCCATATAATTTTTATGAAAAATTCTGTTCATATAAATGTTATGTAACAAATGCTTGTAGAAAATATTAGAACAATCTATGCACATGTGAACAAAATTTCGAACCATTCTGTTTCTTTACTTTTTTGGATAAACTGTTTGTGAAAGTATTCTGTTACTTTTATTGTTAGTTAGATAGCACCAACAATTTTCTGCTAAGAAAACCACAAAAAAGTTTTCAAATAACGTCAGACTTGTGAAAATATGTATGATTGAAGCCATAAGACTGAATAATTGACCCCAATGTTCCTTAGAGTCATTCCTAATGTTTGCCTACTCATTGTACATTAGCTACCTCATTGAGCCCCCCGACGGCTTGTTTCAACACCTACCACACCATGTGAGGATGTTCTTAGTTGTGGGCGATACACCTGGAAACTGGTGCATGCTATCTTCGTCTTTCAATTCATCTCCCATCTCGGACGTATCTTCGTTGTCCTTCATTCTCGTGTCATAGGCCTACCTATGTGTTTGAACCATCGTTAATCCCTTTTCGGTTTAAATCTTGCTGAGGAGTCACCGGCGTTCTACCTGATTAGAGAAACAAAAAAAAAACATTCGTTCGAGCTATGTTTATGTAACATATGAGATGAAAGCAATCGGTTTGAAGTGCAGATCTCTTATATGGCAACAAACAACCGACGAAAGTTTGTTCAAAATGTGACCCAAAACTCTAATCATTCAATTCAGAAATTTATTACCCATAATTGCGGGGCTAGGCGTCACCAGAACATGCCGATACCTTGACAGGTAAGCCAAATTATGCAAAGGAGGACATTGCTTTTCCAAATGTTCTCTCCGAAGTATCCTAAAGGAAATTCCTTTGTTTTAGGCCCAGCTGCCTCATTTGCAGGCAAATTTAAAGATGGTTTGCCGAAACCAATACAACTGTGGGAAAAGCTAGCGTGAAATAACGGCGCTGTAGGTCACAGCAAATAATGCCAGGACCTAGGCCTAGAGAGAGACAGAGAGGAGGTGTCCTTTCAGGCGAGACTTTCGGCAGGTCAATCAGTTAGCCGAAGACATCTGGTCATTAGTTTGTTTTTGTTTGGCCGATTTAAAGGGTGTGTATTTTCCTGATATCAAAACCTGTGAAAAGTGATTTACCGTTTTATTAGAACAAGTTTTAAGTGTTTTTGTCAATGGAGCAGGGAGATTATTACATTGTGCAATCAAGAAGGTAACTTGAATAATTAACATAATAAAAATGAAGTCGAACAAAGCAAAAAAAAAATCATTTTTGTGTTAAGTGATAAAAAACCAGTTATGTCTGGTATATGTGATAATCAAGTTAAAAGCTACTTATCAACGGAATTTTTAACAGTATTTCATGCCAGTTTTTGGGTACCAACATGTTTTGGTTTAGTGTTACTGATTATACATAAAGGGCAATAACATGAGTGAGAAAGGCAAACGATTGGAGCATATGTTTTACATTTCTTATATTGACCTTAAATTACACTAGTTTACAGCATTTTTGAACAAAGTAAACTGAAGATAATTTTTAATGTGGAATCGGGCGCTGAATCCGAAAATGAAATTGAAAAAAAAATCTCAGTAGAACAGTTTTTAAGTTATGCTCCAAATATGAAATTTTGGAAACATAAAAAAAGTACTTGACCTCAGATTAAAATATCATTTTTTGCATATTAGAGGTCAAAACATTTGCTATCGATCACCTGAACTGTATTTTTACGAATGATCAAGAGTATTGTTGATATAAGTTACTTTATGATAGAAAAAATTATAAAAAAAACGCATTTTTTAGAGAAAATTTTGTTTCAGCGAAAGTTTGTGGCTCGATGGTAAAATTAAAAAAAAAATTATTGACCTTAAATGTCAATTCAAAACGAAGATTTCATATGGTTATTTATCAAAATCGGTTTAAAATTGAACATGTTATGGTTACTTTAACATAACAGAAATTTTCGAATTTTTGAATAAATGAACGAACCGCAGTGTACTAATCATAGTATAGAAAGATTTAAACATGATAAAACTTTTTTCTTCAAAAGCCGATCGTTTTTTATAAAATATTTCTAGAAGTCTAAATTGAGACAAATATTTCACTCGAAGATTGCAACTCGATTCGACTTGAAACAGAAAAGTTATTGCGGTTCAAAGATTTTATTTTGGCCGAAAATTCTCGTACAAAACGCATTGCGTAAAAAGTACTTATTGCGTGTTAAACGACAATTTGCATCCAAAATACAATTTTTTAACCGCAATGACTTTTTTCCTTTTAAGTCCAATCGGGTTGCAGTCTTCGAGTGAAATATTTGTCTTAATTTAGGCTTTATGAAAATTGTTCATAAAAAGCGATCGGCTTGTGAAGAGAAAAGTTTTTCATGAAAAACCAGTATTTTTTGTTCCTCCTGACCAATTTATCTTAATATCCTATTCACGTTCGAGACTCAAGAAACCCCTCCCCATGGTCAGACCTTTCTGAAATTTGGCATGTGACCTTCGGATAAGCTAAGAAAAAGTTTTGACTTGGAGCGAGTGAGATTTATCATGTTTAAATCTTTTAATACTATGATTAGTACACTGCAGTTCGTCCATTTATTCAAAAATGCGAAAATTACTTTTATGGTAAAGTAACCATTACTTGTTAAAATTTCCATCGATTTTGATAAATAACCACATGAAATCTTCGTTTTGAATTGACATATAAGGTCAATAGAAAATCAGATTTTTAAATATCACCATCGAGTCTAAAACTTTCGCTGAAAAAAAATTTTCTCTAAAAAAAAAATTTTTTTTTCTATCATAAAGTAACTAATTTCATCAATACTCTTGATCATTCGTAAAAATAAAGTTCAGGTGATCGATAGAAAATATAATGACCTCTAATATGCAAAATAGAGATTTCAAATTAATGTTAAGCACTTCGAGATATTTGAATCTGAGTTCAAGTACTTTTTTTATTTATCCAAAATTTCATATGTGGAGCATAACTCAAAAAATGTTCTACTGAGATTTTTTTAAATTTCATTTTCGCATTCAGCGCCTGATTTCACATTAAAAATATAGGTCGGTCAATAAAGTTTACAATTTTTTCAAATTCAGTAAACTAGTGAATTATCATTTAAATATAACTCCAAAGACGGGTTTGATTACACCAAGCAACCTAGAGAAAAATAGTAGGAACGCCAGATCTTGACCATTATATCTGAGGTCTGATATCTACTGAACTGAATTCTTTTAACCATTGAATTACTTTATGTCTCAAGTTTTATTTCCTATACAAACATTTTATAATAAGGTTTGAGCATTTTGAACGACACATCGAAATTTAGTGGTAACTATTTTTTTTTTAATTTTATTTTGTACCTCTATGTGATTTTAACGCACCTTCATGGCTTAGAAAAAACGGTTAAAAGTGTATAGCAATTGTTCATTCTTCAATCTGCATATTCAGACAAACAATAAGTTTTAAGAATGAGTTTAATATTTTATTTGAATTAAAGAATCGTAGCAAAAAATATGTTCAAATATTTCGATTAACAGGCAGCTCACTTCGATTTTTCATTGCACGTTCATAAATCATATAAATTAGCACAATGTTTACTTGGGTAAATTTCAAGAAATACCTTATTTCTGGGATTTTTATCCTTTTGGATGATTCATTCCATCAGACCCCGCTTTCAAGAAATACGATGTATTTTATAGGACAAAGTTTAATTATTCAATTCATAACATTTGAGTTTTGCTTCTAAACGTGGCACATTTTGGTAGTGAAAAACGAGAATTCTCGTAATTGGTCCGTAATGTGTTCCTTTGCTTTATTTGTCCATTTTACTTTGTAAACCCGGAATGTCCGAATAAATCCGGGGAATATAAAATGACTACCTCACAATAAGTTAATCATCACATTCTCTTATTTATTGAATAAAGAAAATATTCCAGGACTTTGAAGGGAAAGAAGCATTATTTTATGATAAGGAAGTATTTTATCCGCATTAAAAAAAAATTAACAACTTTTACGGGGGAAGGATTAATTTATTCTAAGATTTGGAGATTTTTTTTATTATCTGATAATTTGCGCCGGGGGTCTTCAGATTTTCCCCAAAATTAAAAATGGGGTTCATTTTTACGACTTAAAAGCACATGCATTTTTCAGATTTCTTACATTTTTTTCGTGTTAGATTTGGTTAAATTTTTTGTAAGTAAAATAAAACCACATTTCAGAGGTCCATAACTCTGTTATTTTTTAACGGAAATCATTTCATCATCAGCACATCAAATCGCATAAGAATTTTAACAGCTTTGCAAAGCAAATATTGAAAAAAAAAAGTAGTGAGCTTCAACATGAAAAATTGTAAATAATCTTAAAGTGATGTCAAAAAATACCGTCTGCATTACCGAATACTCTGCAAATAATACCATTGTTAGGCCCAATTTATGATGTAACTTTCACCTGAAGACACCAAAGTGCGCCAATGTTTCCTTTAAGAGTTATGAAAGAAATAATGACAATGAATCTCTTTTTTATGAATTTAAAACAGCAATGTTCGAAAAATTGCACTCACACAAGAAAGTAATGCGCGCTTTTAACAACATGGGAACAAAAGAACTTATCAAACCAGGTAAAAATCTTTTTTTTTTTGTGCTGTTGTGTTTATAGCATAACTGACTTCAAGTTTCAACCAATAATTTAATAGCGTATTCGTTTATGCCCAGTGTTGCACCAGGTCGCTTTTTCATGTTAAAGGTCATAACTCATTTTTTTTTAAATATTTAATTTGAAAAGCTGATGAAATTTCGATGCGATTTGATGTGCTATTTATTGATTTCCATTGAAAAATAACGGACTTATGTAGATTTGAAATATGGTTTTATTTTATTTACAAAAATATATAACAAATTTTAATTCGAAAAATAAAAATGTTTGAAATCAGATATCAAAATTTAAAAAAAAATACTGAAATTATCAGTTTTTGAAATCGAATTTTCAGAAATTTCAACAAATTAAAAAAGTGAAGAAAAACATTTTAAATCCTTTTAAATCTTAAATTTTCTCAAATTATTTTTATAAAAAAAACGTTCTCATAGTTCAATTTTGAATTTCATTGAGCGATTCCCTAAACATGAATATTTATTAATTTTAAATCTTATCTTATTCCAAATTCATGATTCTGTGCCTTGAGAATTAGATTTCCATTTTGAATTATTAACTAACTAACTAAAAAACTTTACCCAGTATGACGGATTGGCTTAATGATATCACTTACAAACTTTATATTGCTTTCATTATCCTATACCAACACTGTTGGTGTATACATATTTTTCGGACAATCACCAAATTTTTTTTAAATAAATATTTTTATAATACAGTTAGCTGTCTGGGGAAAAATGCAACAAAATGCAAATCAGAACTTAATCTCATAAATCTCGTTTCCATATGCTCCATACAATATTTTGAAGTATTTTCATTCTTAAATGTATGTAGCAGATTAACACTTTTATCTTAAAAATATTTTTGACAGAAAAAATTAAAATTTAATTCGAACAAAACCAAAAATTACTGCAATTGGTGCTTTATGCGTAATGACATCACTAATGTATCAAAAACTAAAAACGTTAAATAAAAATATAAACTTTCTCATTTGATTTTTCATTAATTACAAAGTTTGTTGCAACTTACCCCTTTTTCTTAACAGGGTGAAAATCGCATGTTTTTGTGAATTTAAAACTAACTGATAAAACCAATAATTTTTCTGTCTACGTCAGTTTGGTGTCACATCAATCTTAAAACTTTTGATGTACAAGAGGTATGATTATCTGTAAGCATTAAGATTGTAGAAGCCATTGAAGTTAAAAAATGTTGCATGTTGCTCCAGTTGACGGTACTTTTAATTGTGGGTCTGAATAAAATCCGATGTTAGGTTTTGAATTTCACTGTTGAACTTTTAGTATCTCCATGGAATTTGATTTTAATTATGTAGTACTTTTTTTTATTTTAGATTCTTCGTCTGAAGTCTTAGTGTTGGTTCCCAATAGTCATGAGGGAAATATTTATTCTGCTTTCGATGAAGCTCATATTAAGTGATGGATTGCTATCCAAAAAAGTTGTACTATCTATCTGTAATTTTTACTAATCCAGAGATTATTTATTTAATAGAGAGAAAGATTTATTTAATAAATGGTGTATGGAATTCTGCATTTAACAACTTTAATCTAAAGTTTATCAATTCTTCCGCAATGTTTGCATTTGATGGATTATCAATTATTGTTTGAAGATATCAGACATAATGGTTATTTGAAGGCAATATAACGAACTCTTTACAGTTTCTTTGTATGTTTAAAATATTGTGATTTCTGGGTCGGCATATGAATAAAAAAAATTGATTCATAGGGGGCCCCCGTGAAAAAGTTCCCAGGGCCTCCAATGGTATAATCCGGCCCTCGTGTTAAGAGAAAAATGCGAACGGCAAATAATTTTCAACAACAAAAAGCACGGTAGTTGAGTGGGCTCACAGTCACACTGGCTTTAAAAAAAATATTGTAGAGATCATTTTACTTTTAAAACGCTTATTGGAACATTGGGTATTGAGTGTAGATTTTGAGTTCAAACCGCATTATCGACGTATGCACACGAATTTTACCCGTCATTCTTCCTCAAATTTACACATGTACCTACCTAGTTTGATTCGTTAGAAGCATCTAAACCGGTTACTTTTTTCGTAATATTTTCGTCAAACTCTGTTCATTTGCCCTCTTTTCAGTTTAGAAGATATTCGCTGCGTTCTCTAAAATCAGATAACTCCAAATATGGACAGTTTTTAATCTACTAAAGTTTATTTTAAACTTTGCATTTTTTACAACCCCCGCGAATAGGGACAGTACTGGTAAAATTGTGAATTCATTGAATTTGCAATTAATAGAACTTATGTACAATTTTTTCGAATCCAGAATAAACACGTTTTCCGTCCACACTTATAATGTAAAATGTAGTAACGGGTACATAGGTTTGAGGGTAAACTAAATCATGAAAATTCGCAAATTAATCTCAAGTTGCAGAAATACTACACGCAAAATAATCTGCTCGTAGCTGCTACGTGAAAATCTACATAATTTGTATACAATTGATTTTCACGTAATTTGTGCGAATAAAATAAGTAAACGCTCCCCTAATAGGAATTTTTCAACAGTCCGGCCGGTTGCCCGGATTTCATCGAAAAAAGCCTCGATTTGGCCCGGATTTTTTCACTTAGTTTGGCAAAACGAACAAAAAAAAACAAATTGTGTTGTATTTTTTTTTATTTATTTATGTCTACAAAAATTTAGAAATGAAATGCCCGGATTTTGCCAGGTTTTAATATAAAATTTCCTGGATTTATTCGGTTCGGATACGTGCTGAAAAAATTCTGGCAACCCTATGCTATGAGGATATTTTGACTGATTTACAGCCTTTTCCTCGAAGCATGTTTTTTTTCAGAATAAAAATCTTGAACTTTAAATAACTTTGAAAAAAAATATTGTAGCTGAAAATTGTCTAGAAACCATATTTGAGTCACGTTACAAGCTTTCCGAAACTATAAATTTTGTAGAAATCAATTGAGAAACAAAAGAATTTTTGTGAAAAACTGTTTGCCGTCATTTGACCGCTCGCTGTATGAATAGGTATACCATATGCGTTTTTCGAAAACCATAAAACTTGAAAAAAACACGAATGCCACAAGAATGGTAAAGCGTCGTAAATTTAAAAAAAAAAATAAAACTTGAAAAAAAACTTTCATAGCTTGATTCAGTAACTCATAAAGATACTTCACAGACGATATCTCGGAATTACACCACCTTTCTCTGATCGAAACAGCTTCAGGCGTCCCGGAAAGTCGTCTCAAGCGGCGCGCACGTGCTCCATAGCGATCTCGTCCTAGATTTTCATGATAACTCGCTTGAATTGCTCCAAATTTGTTATTTTATAGTCGTTCAGCTTCGACATAATGTTTCACCACACGAAATAATCTAGTGGATTCTGATCCGGAGACGGTGGAGGACATTCATTCTTCGAAATGAAATCGGTAAAGTTTTGCCCACACCACGCCTAAACAACCTTTTGCGGTGTGAGATGTGGCTCCATCTTGCTGGAAGCAAGACTGACATCTTATTTTAGATCCGGGAAACGTTCAGCTTGTCCGCAGGAGCTTGCTCGAGGATCACACTCCAAACTCGATCATTTTGGCGGTTGACTGATTGCTCCAATACGAACAGCTTCTCGTCCGAAAAAATAATCTCGTCATCTGCGCGCCAACCGAGCAGTGATAACAGCTGCTCTTAACTCTGCCATGGCTCACAACTCAATGTAAACAAACTGCACAGAAACGAAACTCTGCCACTTTGGGCAGCAAAGTTAGCCCTTTCATTTGACATATAGATAGATGGCACCAGAGAGATGCAACGTGTAGGCTACAGCCGACCCCAAAAAAGTGTGACCGGACTTTTTTGTCACCATGTATTAGGCGTAATCATCAGTTAAAGTTCAAAACCGATCATTTGACCGCCTCCGGTACGGTAGTGTTAATGATATCCGGGCAACTGGGTCGGGCCGAACTTTTTCAATTTTTGTATTAAATATTCGAGTATATTGTTCCGATTTAGAAAGACTACAATTCTATTAACAAGAAGCTTCTAGAACACTTAACTAAAGACAGTATTTTCAATTTCCTACGAGGAATAGAAACATTCAATCCTTTGTTTATATCTATGTACTCAGATTTGCAAATATCATAAAAGACACAGGAGATTATCCGCAATCATAGATTATTTCATACCTAAAATGTTTAACTCATTCTGGTGTCTCTATCAACTAATGTATAACACTATAACGCTTATAACATTGTTCATATTGTTTCAAGAGAACAAAATCTTAATTACGCTAGAATTACCTTAGAAGCTCAATTTTTCTGGTATTAGTGTAGGTTTGATAAGGAATTAAACAACATTCTTTCTTCGTACATTCTTAGAGATAAGTTTGACAAATTTATAGTTTCGAAGAATCTTAGGAACCCAAAAACATTTAGCGTGAGATTTGTGGAGGAGCTGTCCTCAGAACAAATCATCACATGTGTTGCCCTTCCTTTACTTCTATCGACTACACGGGCTTGGCCGGCATCGTTATTGGTTCATTATAAAGTAAGATATCCTCAAAATTCTACAGGGAGATTGTATTGCTTGTACCGAGCAATTTTTCAATAAGTTCATTATGCCACGTTGATTATCTCGAGCCAATTATGCCATTGGCCAGTATGGGCCGTAGGGAGACCGAAGTTGATAGCAAGCTGAAGCTCAAGTTCCAGCTCACAAAAATTTCTGTGCGGTGTATATTTCTTTCTAAATCTAATCACACTGAAATGATCAGTTTACGACTAACTTTATTTACAAACTAACTAAATTGCTAACGTCTACCATTGTCTATTTTTTCCATTTCAGACTGTCCATTGAAAATGCTGTAAATCCCTATCGTGTCATCCAGAGAGTGGTAAACAACTTTGCAAAATTCAACATGGCATCACTAACGCTAATCCTGCTGAGCTACAGCGTGTGTATGTTCACACTAGCACGAGCTCTCCCGATCACATCGAAACCCCTAGACAACAGTCCAGATCACCTGACGTGGGAAGCTTCGTGGTTGTCAGGAGACTCTCGACTAGCCGGAAGTGGTGGTAAGGCGAAAAAGATTACTCCCAAGTCCATTTTCATCGCACCGCAGCTGAATGGATACAACGGATCTTTATGTCCGCCAGATAGTAAGATCGATTACACCGGCAAGTGTATCCAGGTGGTGAACATCAACACCGCCGACATTTTGGTAACTAAGCTACAAAGTATTTTAGGAAATGGTGGAGCATTACCTGGCGGTGACGCAGACTACGATTATGACTACGACCCTTCGGGTCCGTTCCAGGTTAATCTGCCTCTGAGTATAGATCTGCCAGGGGAGTCACCGATCCAACCTGCAAAACAGGTTGACCCCATATATGAAGCTGCAATACTTGAGGTACCCAGTACTACTACCGTTAGAGTTCTTGAAACTACAACATCACAGAGTAGTACTCCTAAGGAACAGCCGACATTTCTCAGCCATACAAGGAAACACATTATGGATCAAGCTGCTGCCGAGACTCACACCGACATTTCGTTTATCGCATTTGAAAGCCTACCGAATGGGACAGTATCAACGCAGCTCGAGGTGGACGGCGCTAATGGAACCATCATTCAAAACATTGTTCTTAGCTCCACTGATGCTGCTCCGACAACTTCCACTACAGTTGACAGTGAATCTTCTTCAAGCGTTAGCACAACTACTCTCACAAGTACTAGCGCTGATATTCCCACAAGCACTATGGTGAGCACAACAACCGAAGAACTGGGGACATCTACAACTGAATGGAATTTTCCAACTGAAGATAGAACGATTACACCTGGAACAACTACCACTGAAGTTTTGAGTACAACGATGGAAATGAAGAGTACTATGAGTAGCGCATATGCGACGACAACGCAGCAGATCGCAAACGACACACCAGATAATGAGTTTAGCAGCCTGAAAACAGAGCTTGCTGAAGATTTACTCATTTTGGGAACATCTAGTACAGCCACAACCGAACTCCCCTCTACAGATGTATCGGAATTGAATGCAGATTTGTACAGTACAGCTTCCAGCACTACAGAATTCCAAGTTACAAGCACCACATTCGATCCTACCGAAAGCACATCGACCGTGGAGCCTCCAACGACTAAAGTTTTGTTTCAAGCTATGCCTGCTAGAAGAAATAGACCTTCCCCAAAACCTGTTCAGATAGTTACACCTGTAAGGACTAAGTGGTACAGCCCACCAGGAGCAACTCCCCCTCCATTTGTCATTGCTAGCTACACTCAACAAGAGCGTACGACAAGAGCCACTCCAGAAACGACAACAGCGGCCACAATTCGCGCCACTGACTACACTCCTCTTTCATTCACTAACGACACTGAAAACGATAAACGGAACCAAGAACTCATCCATCGGCAGGAGTTAAAGGACAACCTTCGTGAGACCATGGATTCCAACAATCGTTTCGTTTATCATCACCTTCCTGTTCCGAGTGCCTCGATAGTACCGGCTCCAGCGAAGCCGACGACAGTGCCAGAACACAATTACATCGATCAGCTGAGAAAGATTAATGAAATCGTGGCCGAGAACAAGAACCGTCACCACCAAGCAGCGATGGCGAGTAACTCACGTGTTCGGTTTCCTACTAGAGACGAGGATCAATCCCCAGCAGCCACCAATAGTCAAGTGGTTCGATTCCCTGGTTCAGTGTCCAGTCGCTACTCACAGCAAACAAATAGATTGCCGGACATCTTTCCCAAAAAATCTGCAGACACCACAACGCAACGTCCTCCCTTCTGGTGGCTTCCTACTGGATGGGAAGTTGATCAAACCGGGCAGAAACCGATGCTCTTGCGATTCTGGTCACGGATGCCGTTGGTGCGAGACGAATCACTAACCACAGGATCCGGTAGCAGTAGCAGTACCTCCAGCGGAAGTCCGCCCGATTACTCGAGCACCAATCGGTGGAAACATTCTTCGAGAGCTTCGAGCAACACTTCTCCTTCTCATTCAACGACTTCTCGAAGAGGCAACTCCCGAAGTCCCAGCGAAAACTTTTACAAGGAAGTTTCTTCACAGGATGTTTACAAGGTGCTCAACATGCGCCAGCTAAAGCACAATAGATAAACCAGATACTCAACTCAGACCATGTTTGTGTAGTTTTTACCCCGCGCGCCAGCTTTAAGTATTATTTAATTGTGAACAAAAATTGTGTATAGACAGAAAGTATAACGCTATTAGTGGTAGAATTAGTTTTAGTAGAAAGAACACAATTTCGTATATGATGTCGCTAACAAACAATACACAAACCCGCAACATTTTTGGAACGCACATATTCAAATATCAAAATGTGAGGAAGGCTAGCACATGTTTTACATAAGCTATATTATCCATGAGTATTCTCTTGTTTCGTTTCCGTAACAATTCGTGAAATAACTGTGATATTTATTTGGCACCTTCAGTGTGCTGCTTCAAAAAGCTATAAAGGGGCATTTTTTGGTCTATGAAAAATACCTTCTTTTATCTAGCGTAACAATCTTAAATTTGATCTTTACTAAATTGGGTTTTTCAGGTCATTTGTCTTTTAAAATTTGGTAGTATAAAAAATGGAAATTTTTAGTTACTTTTCATTGCATGGGAAAATTTTTGATTGGTCTTTAGCATGTGAAGTTGTACATAAGAAACATGTGAGATCGAGTTTTAAATCGATTTCCAAATTATAATTTTCGAGTTTTAAATCGATTTCCAAATTATAATTTTCTAATCTTTTATAAAAATCCACAAGTAACAAGAGCTCTTATTTGAAAATCTATATGAATATGGAAATAACTAGTAGAACGAAAATCTAGATTCAGTCTCATAGAATCCACTTCATAATTCTTAGAACTCAATGAATAATGAAAATATAAATTTTCAAAAAAAGAAAAGCGAAGTTTAAATTGCCTATATTGTTCAGTGTTTAAAGTTTCATAAAACGAACTGATCCTTGGAAAAATATTATATTATTAAAATTGTTTTAGAAAATTTAAGTTTTGTTTGGACCAATAAATTATGGTTTTTTTTTCACTTATATTCAAAAACACCGTACCTTGGACCTTGACATTTTGACTGATTAACAATTTTCTATACTCGATTTCAATAAAGACAAATACAGCATGCAAACCCCAATTCAAAATTAGATAAATCGGTCTTCTTTCCTCACATCGTTATAATTCAGGAGCACCATTATTCACACAAATAAATATTCAGTAATTTGTACATATCTTAGGATTGCCGGAGCATTTGCATAAATTTATCAATCTGATCCAACTGTTATTTAAAACAAACGAAAGCCTAAAGGATGTTTATGCGACTATAATCAAAAACAAAACTATGTCAGCTGGAAACGAATCAAAAACATAAATTAGTTAAAGCATAACTACATGTATGGATGTGCCAAAAAGTAATACAAAATCAATCGACTCGTATTGCCAAACTCCAAGTAAGAAACATCACTTTGTAATTAGTTAGCGCTGTAAGGTTGCGTGTTATTTGCATGTTTTTATCATATAAAAATATTGCAAACCATATTCGGAAGTCTCTCTAAGTATTGTGAATTGAGCTAAACTAAAACGATCTTCCATCTTTATCGAGTTGTTTATCGAGCAAAACAGATCAGCAATGCCAGCACCCTCTGTAAATATACTTAAGCACATTTTATACAGCAAGATATTCTCACATTACGATATCCAAGTTGGAATATAATTGTGTTAGTGTGTACATTGTTAATCCTCAAGCAAAACAAACAAATATTTAATTTACCTTAGCATTAGGAAAGCAGCACAAAAACGTTTTACGACATTTGCCAACAGAAGCCAACAGCCGTGTGAGCATTAATGCCAACTAATGCTTACGCTCTGGAGAAAAGAGGAGAGGAGAATAGAAATGAAACGATTTGTAATGCACAGGAACCGAATATGTTTGCCAAAAGTTCATATAACTGTTTCGCAGAAAAGTTTTTTTTAAGAACAATAACGAGTCAAAACGCACATGATCCAAGTAAAACCATTTGAATGTAGCAGTAGACAGTCCCACCTTGCCGGAAAGTGTAAATCTGATAATCAAAAAAAAAAAGGAAAAGTCGTTTTAAATTTGTATGCTCACTTCTTCCCTGTTAGAATGCAATAAAACTAAATGCGTAGAATGATGCTAATAAAGGAAATCTAAAATCGGTAGCAGCTCCATTTCTCTACATTTGATCGGAAACCTTCTGAAGAATTGAATTGTTTGAGTTTTGATTGACTATCATGATGACAGCCACTTGTACCGTAGTCGAAGTCTCCACTCGCTGTTGCACTCCACCAATCGAAAACAAAATCATCGTCAGTGTATAAGGCATTTCCCGACTTGTCAACCGAACAGCTGATTTCTCATGTTTACAATTTTCGGCATCTGATGGTAGGGTAAAAATAACAACAACACTACGTATGTTCAGTGGCCGGATAGCAACCATACCAAATTGGCGGTGGAATAGAAATGGTTATGCAAAATTCTTAATTTTTTAAACTAGCTAGAATTAAAAAAATGTAGACATGATATAATTTGAAGGTAATGTTGATGTTATGTAATGTTAATTTGAAAAAAATATATCTTTTGAAGAAATAATTTAACAGTGCTAATCTCCCAAGTTCAAAATGGCGACCAGTAGGTGTTTACATTTTTCAAAACAAAAACAATATGCTACCCTACCACCATCTGTCTCAGGAAATGCTCTATTGCTCACTTACTCACACGTTCATTAACAACACTGACAGAATCTTTAGGTTACCACCGTGTCGCGGCAGTTCAAAACTTGTGCTCTACTGGTGCAAAACTGAATCTATCAACAAATACGATGACAGCAATTTGTGCAACACTGGTAACCTGAGGCAAAACTGGTCATGAACGAATACGGTATGAGTCTGGTTCCTGAAGTGCGTTTTATCAGATCAGGAGCAAAAATTTTCATGTGGAGTAACCTACAGCAACCTTCTTGGGAAACCATTAGTCTCTATTAATGTTATTTAATTTTATGTTAATCGAGTTTTAAACCGTTTTTGAGCAACCGAGTGATGATATATTTTAGAATTGGTTCGCCAACCGCTCCATACAAAATTTGATTCATTCAACTTTCAGCCATTTTCGTCCCGGTGACATTTTGAGATGATAAGCGCAGAAAGCCCAAGGAGGTATGGATTCGATTCTCATCTCGGAACCGTGAAATAAAATCTATAGCATTCGACTTTTATTCAGTAGGGCAGATTGGGGTAACGTGGGCCATGGGAAACTTTGACCACTCTTAATATCTCAACTGTGTGTTGAGCTAAAATTCTCAATCCAAATGTCATCGTCGTCGCTTTGCGTAAGCATATTTTTCTATATGTTGTTGACATAAATACGCATCATATGCTATTTTTATTTATCAACTTACTTTCTTTTACGTAATGTTCCCGAGCCGATCTTCCGGTGCATAGGGCCATGGTAAAAGACCTCCACTGTTGACGATCCGAAGCCAACGTCCTCACTTGGTCCCAGCCAAGACTCTCGTCGACAGTTCGTACTTCGGCGGCTAAGCTCCGCCGCCACGATTTTCTGTGCCTGCCTCTCCTTCGATGTCCTTCGGATTCCATTCAAGTGCCTCTCTGCGAATATAGTTCTCATCTCATCGCAGCGTGTGCCCAATCCATCTCCTCTTACGTTCCCGAATCTCGATTTCTAGCGCCCTTTGATGACACCGGCGATGTAGTTCCTCATTTGAGATCCAGTTGCCAGGCCACCAAGCGCGGATGATATTCCGCAGGCAGCAATTTACAAATACTTGCAGTTTTCTCGTCGTCACCGCATATGTGCACCAAGTTTCGCACCCGTACAGCAATACGGATTTGACGTTTCTCAATCGACTTGGTCTTTCCGACATTGATTTTTAGACCTGCCGCCTTGGAGCTTTCGGTGGGGTCATCGAGTTTGCTTTGCAAATACGGTTGTGTTTGGGCGAGCAAATCAATATCGTCTGCCAAGTCCAGGTCGTTTAGCTACTCCATTGTCCAGGGATTCCACGGCAATCTTCGGTATGGTCTACAGTCAATCGATCCAGTCAAGACCTCATCTATTACGATGAGAAAAAAACAGCGGTGATAAAATACATCCTTGTCTCACTCCAGCAGTTACCGGGATTGGTTCGCTGTTGCCTCGTACTGTGCTTCGATGAGATGGACTAGTTTCTCTGGGACCCCTCGTCGTCTTAGAGCAGCCCAGATGTTCTCATGATTCAGTCGGTCGAATGCTTTTTCGAATTCAACGAAACACCAGCAGAAGGGAGTCCTGGAATTCGTTGATTCGTTCTAATAATATTCGTAGTGTTGTGATGTGGTCCGCTCATGATCGTCCAGATCGGAATCCAGCTTGTTGCCGTCGGAGTGTAGCGTCGATTTTCTCATGGATCCTATCCAGAATCACTTTGCAGAGTACTTTGAGGGTTGTACATATCAAAGTTATGCCTCGCCAGTTACCGCACTCTGTCAGGTCTCCCTTCTCCGGGACCTTTATGAGGATACCTTGCATCCAATCGGCCGGGAATGTTGCAGTAGGTATCCCAGATTTCAGCGAAAAAACGGTGCAACATTTGTGCTGACTAGGCAGGGTTGGTTTCCAGCATTTCAACAGGGATGCAATCGATGCCAGGCGCTTTGTTGGATTTCATGCCTTTGATTTCCGCTTCTATTTCAGCCAGCGAGAGCGCTTCCGACTTGACGCCATTGATGCAACTTACTGTTGGCGCTCCGAGCTGCAGGTTCTGTTGGCCATCGTTATTCGTGATTCGGAAGAGTTGTTCGAAGTGTTCAGTCCATCGTTTGAGCTGATCGGTTCTATCGGTCAATAACTGAACTGCTCGGTCTTTTAGCGGCATTCTAGCATTAGTCCTTGCACCACTAAGGCGGCGAGAAATGTCATAAAGTAATCGGATATCTCCATAAGCGGCGGCTCTTTCTACTTCTTCGGCTAGGGAGTTTGTTCAGGCTCTCTTGTCTCTTCTGCAAGCTCGTTTAACTGCCTTTCCCAGCTCCGCATATCGTAAGCGGGCGGCTGCTTTGGCTGCTCAATTCCGACTTTAGCCTTTCTCCGATCATCGACCATCCTCCAATTTTTTTTCCGATATCCCTTCACTTCTTCTTCCACAAACTTTACCGAGAGTACCATGGCTCGTCGTGATAAAGGCATTCTTGATTCCACACCACTGTTCTTCAACTTTTCCGTCTGTCGGCAATTCCGAAGCTCGGGACTCTAGCTGTTCGATGTATGCGATACCCTTTTCGCCTCTGGATCCTCCAACCGGCGGACGTCGTATCGACACCCGACTTTCTCCTCGCGCCGTTGGACACGCACAACTCTCAGTCGTATCTCGTTTTGTTGCGGACATCAAGAAGGCTCCTTCTCCATTTTCGGCTGATGCAGATGTGGTCAATTTGAATTTTGATTCAGTCGTCTCGGGGTACCATAGTGACCTTATGTGATGGTTGATGGGGGAAGAGCAATCCACCGATCACTATGTTGTTGTCGCCACAACATTCTACAAACAGTTTCCCGTTTTCGCTCATCTGTCCTTGACCATGATGCGCTCAAAATCTTGATAGTTGGAGCCTATCTTTGCGTTGAAGTTGCCCAAATGGATTTGAATGTCACTCTTCGGAATTTTCTCAACCACGCTGTTTAGTTGACTGTAAACCTGCTCTTTCTCCTGCAAATCGGCAACATCAGTTGGCGCATAACACTGGACCATTGTAAGGTTTCTAACCCGTGTGCTAAATGTGGCTACGATTATTTTTTCGTTTATGGGTTCCCATCTAATGAGGGCAGCATGGGCCTGCGGGCTTAACAGGAAACCAACTCCCGAGTAGCATGTTCTACTCGTATGCCAGAGTAAAGCAGATCTTGCCCGGACTATGTCTTGTGTTCTCCAGTGTTAGACCAACGGACTTCGCTCAGTCCCAGAATTTCTAGCTTTAGGCGGCTAGCTTCTTTACCAAGTTGAGCCAGCTTGCCTTGTTGGGCAAGAGTTAAAACGTTCCAAGTTCCAATTCGTGTCCGGGTTTTCATGCTAAAAGTCTTCGCCAAAGTTACAGGTCGGTCATTTCTTTCGGATTCCGTAACAATTTAATAAATCGAGAGCAGTAGGTTAGCCTATAAGGTCCCTATCCCGCGATGGGGCTACCATGACATGTCTATCCGCTTTTCGTAGTCGCGTACACTGTGCTGACATTCGGCCAGCTTCTGCTTGATTCGACGCATCTCAAGCGACTGTCGTATGCATGCTTCTAAACTATCTTGATAGCAGTCAAAATCAGGAAAACTTCCGCCTCTGGTGCGACCGTCGTCGGTGCAAACGGTAATATTATCGTGCAGGTAGAATATAGTGATGCCCCCAATTTTCCAATCATGGTTTGTGAGAAATCGTGGGCCACATTGTGTGGGGTATCTTTGGCTACCTATATTTTAATGTTTTCATACACATTCAGAACGTATTATTTATTTACAGAGTATTCCATCTCACGACATACCTTGACGAACATAATTCCTAAAATTCACGCGGTCAACCGTTTTCCAATTTCTCGGACACCCCACGTTCGCCAGATCACGCTCCACTTGGTCTAACCACTTCGCTCGTTAAGCCTCTGCTCGTCTTATTCCTACCGGTTTCGTAGCGAACACCTGTTTTGTAGGGCAGTCGTCCGGCATTCTCGCAACATGTCCCGCCCAGCGTATCCGGTCAGTCTTCACCACCTTCTGGATACTGGGTCCGCCGTAGAGTCGCGCGAGCTCGTGGTTTATCCTTCGCCTCCACACTCCGTTCTCCTGTACGCCGCCAAAGATGGTTCTTAACACTTGTCTCTCGAATACTCCGAGTGTACGCAGGTCCTCCTCGAGCAATATCCATATCTCGTGCCCGTTGAGAACAACCGGTTTAATAAGCGTCATATACAGGTTACACTTCTTGCGAGGGCTAAGTCTTCTCGACCGCAGGTGCTTATGGAGTCCATAGTAGGCACGACTTTCGCTGATCATTCGCCGCCGGATCTCACGGCTGGTGTCATTGTCTGCGGTCACCAGTGAGCCGAGATAGACAAAGTCTTCGACTATCTCCAGCTCGTCGCCGTCGACTGTGACCTTCCCAACTAACATGAAATCGTAATAGAAATGATAATCCAAATCGAATATTAAGACATTTTCAATAACTATCGTAAACACTAGTATTGAGTGATTTTCTATCAATCATTTACGACAAGCTTTGTCCAAAAAAATTGAATCGGATACTCTGTTGTGGTATGAGCCTACTTGGTTGAATGATTCAACTGAATCAAAGCAATCGAAAGATTCCTTTTAATTCAACCACGGTAAATGAAAGTTCATATACCAGTATTTCGATAGCAACTTACTACCTTCTTCAGTGAACGTTTTCGATTGATGAATGTGTATCGTTTCCCTCCCTTATATTATCCGAGTTAGGTAAGCTACTACTAGGTAGCAGAAACCTCCGAATGCTCGGCAGTTGTGCCGTTGTCTCTTTTTTGGGTCCACCTACCCTATTCTGGGTGTTTTCTGGTAGTGCTAAATTATTTTCTACCCGTTTTTGGGCATTGTCAGGTAAATTATTGTATTTCTTTTTACCTTATTTTTATTTATTTTTTATTTACATAGTATTCCGTCTCACGACATAACTTGACGAACATAATTCCTATAATTCACTCAGTCCATGGCAACCGTTCTCCAATTTCTCGGGCACCCCTCGTTCGCCAGATCACGCTCCACTTGGTCTAACCACCTCGCTCGTTGCGCCCCCGCTCGTCTTGTTCCTACCGGATTCGTAGCGAACACCTGTTTTGCAGGACAGTCGTCCGGCATTCTCGCAACATGTCCCGCCCAGCGTATCCGGCCAGCTTTTACCACCTTCTGGATACTGGGTTCGCCGTAGAGTCGCGCGAGCTCGTGGTTCATCCTTCGCCTTCACACTCCGTTCTCCTGTACGCCACCAAAGATGGTTCTTAACACTCGTCGCTCGAATACTCCGAGTGTACGCAGGTCCTCCTCGAGCAATATCCATGTCTCGTGCCCGTAAAGAACAACCGGTCTAATAAGCGTCGTATACAGGTTACACTTCGTGCGAGGGCTAAGTCTTCTCGACCGCAGTTGCTTGTGGAGTCCATAGTAGGCACGACTTCCGCTGATAATTCGCCTCCGAATATCGCGGCTGGTGTCGTTGTCTGCGGTCACCAGTGAGCCGAGATAGACAAAGTCTTCGACTATCTCCAGCTCGTCGCCGTCGATCGTGACCTTGTTATTACTGGACAAGCGGGTTCGGTCGGTCTCGGATCCGCAGGCCAGCATATACTTCGTCTTGGACGTATTAATCATCAACCCAATCCTTCCTGCTTCGCGTTTCAGTTTGCGGTAGATCTCCTCCACCGCCGCAGTTGATCTGCCGACTATATCAATGTCATCGGCAAAGCAGATAAGTTGACTGGATCTGTTGAAAATCGTGCCCCGCATTTCGCCCACCGCTCGTCGCATAACACCTTCTAGCGCCACGTTGAACATCATGCAGGATAGACCATCACCTTGTCGAAGCCCCCTGCGCGATTCGAAAGAACTTGACAATTCACCCGAGATCCACACACAGCACTGCGTTCCATCCATCGTCGCCTTGATCAGTCTGATCAGCTTCCCGGAAAAGCCGTTCTCGTCCATGATTTTCCATAGCTCGTTACGGTCGATCGTGTCGTATGCGGCTTTGAAGTCGATGAATAGATGGTGCGTAGGGACTTGGTGTTCCCGGCATTTTTGCAGGATTTGCCGTAATGTGAATATCTGGTCCGTCGTTGACCGTCCCTCCATGAAGCCGGCCTGATGACTTCCCACGAATCTGTTTGCTTGTGGCGTTAGGCGGCGGAGTAGGATTCGGGACAGCACTTTGTAGGCGGCATTGAGGACAGTGATCGCTCGGTAGTTCTCACAGTCCAATTTGTCGCCCTTCTTGTAGATGGGGCATATTACCCCCTCCTTCCACTCCTCCGGTAGCTGTTCTATGTCCCAGATCCGGATTATCAACAGGTGTAGGCAATCGGCCAACCTGTCCGGGCCCATTTTGATGAGTTCAGCTGCGATGCCATCCTTCCCAGCCGACTTGTTTCTATTCAGCTGGCGAATGGCTTCCTTAACTTCACGCATCGTTGGGAGTGGCTCCTCTTCGTCGTTGGCTACGCCGGCGATGTACCTTTCCCCGCCGTTTTGATCTCCTGCATGTGCGCCGTTCAGGTGTTCATCGAAGTACTGCTTCCACCTTTTGATCACCTCACGATTGTCCGTCAGGATACCCCCGTCCTTATCCCGGCACATTTCGGCTTGCGGCACGAAGCCTTTGCGGGATGCGTTGAGTTTCTGATAGAACTTTCGTGTTTCTTGGGAACGATGCAACTGCTCCAGCTCCTCGAGCTCCTCCTCCTCCAGGCGGCGCTTTTTCTCCTGGAAAAGTCGGACTCGCTGCCTCTTCCGCTGTCGGTGATTTTCCACATTTCGACGGGTGCCTCTCTGCACTACTGCCGCCCGCGCGGCATTCTCTTCGTCCATCACCCTCCTACACTCCTCGTCGAACCAGTCGTTCCGTCGAGATCGCTCCACATAACCGATGACGTTCTCCGCAGCACTGTTGATGGCTGTTTTGATGGTATCCCAACAGTCCTCGAGAGGGGCTTCGTCAATCTCGCCCTCTGCCGGCAGCGCTGCTTCGACTGATTGCGCGTAGTCTGCCGCGACCTCAGGTTGCTTCAGTCGCGCGATATTTAGCCGAGGCGGGCGCCGGTTTCGCGTGTTGTTCACTACGGAGAGTTTTGGGCGCATCTTCACCATCACCAGATAATGGTCCGACTCGATGTTGGCGCCCCGACAGGATCTGACGTCGATGATGTCCGAGAAGTGCCGGCTGTCAATCAAAACGTGGTCGATCTGTGATTGCGTTTGGTACGGTGATCTCCAGGTGTACTTGTGTGGGAGGCGGTGCTGAAAAAAGGTACTTCGTACGGCCATTCGTTTGGAGGCGGCGAAATCAATGAGTCTGAGGCCGTTTTCGTTGGTCAGCTGGTGCGCACTGAACCTTCCAATTGTCGGTTTGAATTCCTCCTCCTGGCCGACCTGAGCATTGAAATCCCCGATGACGATCTTGATATCATGTTTTGGGCAACGGTCGTATTCACGCTCCAGCTGCGCGTAGAATTCGTCTTTGTCGTCACCGGTACTTCCGAGGTGAGGGCTGTGCACGTTGATGATGCTGATGTTGAAGAACCGGCCCTTGATTCTCAACCGGCACATTCGAGAGTTGATCGGCCACCACCCGATCACGCGCTTTTGCATCTTTCCCATCACTATAAAAGCTGTTCCAAGCTCGTGTGTGTTGCCGCAGCTCTGGTAGATGGCACGACCATCTGGATACGTTCGTACCGTGGAGCCCTTCCAGCATACCTCCTGCAGCGCTACGATGTCGAATTTGCGGCTCTTCAATTCGTTGGAGAGCACGTGGGTACTGCCCACAAAATTTAGAGATCGGCAGTTCCATGTTCCAAGTTTCCAATCGCTAGTCCCTTTTCGTCGCGTGGGTCTTTGCCGATTTCCATCCGAAATTTGTTGTTCGTTGTTCGTTGCTTATGTTTTTTTGTAGTCACAGGCTCGCAAGGCCCGCAGCTAACCCCACTATCTCGCAGGAGGACCGTCGTGATGTTGCTGTTTTGGGTCCCGAACACCACCAGGACGCTGTTCCACTCCGCACGCCGCCCCTAACATGGAGAACAGACGCGTACGAAGCCCCCTGACTCAGTCTGCATGCGACCAAAGCATCCACCGGGGTTGGGTACCCGATCTCCGCTAAGGTTGCTCGCACCCCAGCTAGCACCACGGGGAGGTAGAGAATCGGAGTTGCAGACAAGAGGTGATATGACCACTACCCGGAGGTTGGGTGTATGGGGTCTCGAGTTGCACATTGTCTACCGTTCACTAGCCAACGCTATTCTTTTTACCTAAGAATTTGAACAACCAAGTGTGCCCTGGTCCGGTGTCTCCGTTTAAGAGATGAACTGATTTTTCATTGAAGATTTCAATGCTTTCAGCAACATCCAATTTAAGAGGACCGGATCAGCATTTCCTCGATCAATAGAGTGACCAGATTCACACATGTGTAAAGCTACTGCAGATCTAGGATTCTGTGAAGGAAGGATTTTCTTCTTTGAGTCACTTTGCAAACTACTATCAATAGAATATTTACAACCAAGAAATGCACGACACGCATCATTATTTCGTCTGTCGGCTTCGCTCTCTGCCCGAATCACCACCCACCGTACCTACTCAGAGAGCAAACAAACACGTTTTTCTGGACGCGCTGCTTGTGGTTCTAGAAATTCAGGAAAGATTTTACGTTTTAATTTTCATATTTTTGTGAAATCTCCCAGCGTGAATTGTTGCACCTCACTAGAATGTAGATTAAATTTGCTTTCCAGTGAATATACTTTTTATTGGTCCAAACAAAGTAAAAGCACTGAAAATCCGAATACAACCTGACGGTGGACCACAAAAACAAATGAAATTTCAATTTGTAAAAAAATTGTGCAAAATAGTGAACTTTAAAAAATTTCCGTTAATTAAATTTTTGTTGCATCAAAAATCTAAAGACAACAAAATGTCAGAATTAGAATAAAATTTGTAATGGTATTTTTTCAAAAGCTCTACCACCGCTCAAACAGTTTTTACTAGCAATCTAATGAAAAGTAGGTTTTTCAGACCACTTTTTTGAACTTTTTGTGACCATTTCATTAAAAAAAAATTAAAAAAAATATTTCTTGGATTCATGATGTAGACATTAACTTCAGCTTTCATATGCATAAAGCAAATAGTTTTTGGACATGTAATATATGAACTGCAGCACTTTTCCTCAGGCATGTTTTTTTGGATTTTTTTCTTTCATTCTGAACGAAAAAACTTTAAGCTTTAGCTATATATAATGTTCTAAACATATTTTACTGACATTACAATGTTTCTTTTGATATAAGTTTTGTATGAAGTCCAAAATAATTAAAAAGAATTAAATAGATTTTACTTTTGGAGTGTCAAAATGACACTCTAAGTCGGAAAAAGGAGTTTTTTTGTCCAGGCTACCAGGGTTCGTCCATAAATAAAGTAAAGATGCAATATTAAAGAACTAAGTTTTGAGTCCCATTCCTTCACCGTACAGCTACACGAAAAAAAAATTGGCCACACCCCATTTTTCGTTCGTAATTTTTTTTTTAAACCGGCATTGCAAACTGTCATCAAAAAAGGGGATTATGTCATCGCAAATCGACCCATAAAGCTAGTACATTTTTTCACAAGGGTGGTTCAAAATTGAGAAAAAAATATCAAAAATAATTAGAAAAATACAGAAGTGACAAATATCACAAAAACGTCTGTTACAAAAATGATAAAAATAAAATGAATAAAGGTAAATATTGGATGGTTTTACAAAAATGGAAAAAGTAAAAAATTAGTAAATTGATATTTTTTGTCATATTTCATGTAACCTTCAACAGCCTCAGATTTTAGTGTACCCTAATAGTTCTTATCGTGTCGTTTCTCCTGACTATGATATCTAAACCTCCATTGCTTCTGAACCGATTAGACACAAAAAACGATCACGCTGGAGTTTGTGGCTGACTTTTGAAAAATTCTTCGAGCAGGTTTGTACTTTACATTTATATTTATCATATTTTAGTTGAAAATTGCAGAACTTATGTGATTGCTTCATTAGAATCGGTATTAAAATAGCTTTTTTGCAAACAGGACTAGGTGGGAATAGTATGTTGCAAGAATCACATATTTTAGATTAAAACACATTAGATTAAGATTTAGATATAAAACGTTCTTTTGCATAAAATAAAGCAAGGGATATTATAATTATTTTTCCTTCACATAATATGTTTTATGAAGAAATCCTTATACTGATGACTTTTCAATTTTCACTGTATGATTATGATCAGAGCTTAGATTTAATGTTTCAATGTAAAAAAGCATAAATTTGATTAGGTTAATTATATTACCCGATATGCACATTTAAAAACACCCCTCCCCCTTCCAACAATTAAAAAAAAGTGAGGTTTGTGGATTTGCATAAAATTATCAAAATATAGCTCCTATTGGGAACAGTAAACCTTTCTTCAAACTTTATTTCGAAAGCAAGATAATTTTTCACCCTCCACAAGTAATTCAAGCAACAGTGTAAATTGTTTAGTAGTGATATTGTAATCTGATGACAAAAATAATAAGCGAGGAATCGATAATTTTATAGCATACACCGTAATTAAAAACCTGCGAGTGTTTTTGTCTATTGATGAGCAATAAACAATTCATCTATTTCGCTTAAACTAACGTTTGGCATCGAATAAATCATTCAATGTGACGTCAAGTAAAACCACATTCCCGTTAAAGCCGTAGCTTCGATGATCTATATAACAAAAGTTTAAAGATGTATGAAAAGTGAATGTTTGAGCTTGGTGCGTTGGTCGTTCACCCCTTTTAAAAAAAATCGTGATAGTACGAAATGAGGTCTCAAACAAAAATTAAAAGACAAAAAAAAATACAAATAAACAAAATAATTTTTGCTATCAAGTACAAGATCTGCAAGTAAGTTTGTCTCAAATATATTAGCTGATCATTCAGGTAGAACAAATCAACAGTCGCTCATTGAAAATAAAATTTCAAACCATGATTTATAGGTGGTTTGATAAATACAGAGAATACCGCCAAATGGTCATAAAAAGGGCACTTTCTCGTGAACGGGCGCATGGTATAAAAAACACAATATTCAAGTTTTTTTTAAAGTTTTCAGTAAGTAGCAAATTTACTACAGCTTTATTAACGCTTAACAGATTAGTTTGAAGATTTTATAAATAAACAGTTCGTTAAATGTCAACAGTCTTATACATTTTAGGTAAACACAATGAATAAATTTAGTCGGGAGTGCCATAGAGAATGTAAAACTACTAGTATAAACGAAACAGAAAAAAAACAATGAATACATAAAACCTGGTAAAATATTCTGTCTCAAATTGAAAACTCTCCCATAAAAAAGGCTCAATTCGATAACCCGACAATGGACGCTAAATGTTACCAGCATGGCTGACAGCACAATAAGGAAAAACTAAATACTAATAACGCGTGAAAATTTTAATAACGCTAAGAAGTTTAAAATGAATTTAAATGTGAGAAAATGTACTGAGCAATTATGACAACATTTGTTTAACGATGAATCTCAGAGGAAGAATATATTACTCATAAGAGATCAACTACACAAGGGAACACTAAGTCTAGAGTCATTCATATCTGGAAGATTTTGGCTTCCTGAATTCAAATCATTCGTCAGATTTCATCTATTACCTCTGTTTTGGTAGTATGGCGTGTTGAAATTTTAAAATTTATCAGTTTTGAGTAGAATCGATCTTTGATAACCGAATAACTAAAGAACCTACATGAAAACTTAAAGCTGAGATTCATTCTATTAAATTGAAATTTTATTTTGCTTCATTTCATCAAGGAAGACAGTTTCACGTATTTCGTCAGACGTATTTCTGTTGGAACTGTTGAATATCCATAAATTAAATCCAGAGGCCTCAATTTAGGTGTTTCAAAAAGGTTGAAAGGTTTTAGCTCAGAATCAATTAATTTTGTCCATTTGACGCACTTGATTTTAATGTCAGCATACTGGTTTGCTGATTTTAAGTTATAATTCAATGTTTGGAAAAAAAATCCTATTTCAAAATTCAATATGAAATTACAAATCTCGCGTGAACTTTCATTACGTCGTATGAAACATCTTAAGAATTCACAGAAAACTGCTGCAAAAGTTATCAAAACAACTTTAAAATTTGAATCTCACATATCGAATGTTATCCAGAATACAAATATTCTAAATAAAAAAAAGTTGCGGCAAGTTTATGTCAGTTTTTGATTTTTTTTTTGTAATAAAACTGTTTGTTTACATTTTGTTTCATACGACTTAATGAAAGCTCACGCAAGAAATGATCTTTAATTGGTGACATTTTCAGATTTTAGTTCTGTGACTAGAAGGATTATTTAAAATTAAAAAAAAACATTACAGTGTAGTTTATTAAGTCAAATGTGGCTTTTTGATAATCAATAGGTAGGTATATTGTTTTTTAGTACGCTAAATTTTCGACAAATTAATCAAAATTTCTAGTTCAATCGAAACTGATGACTCAAGCTATAATTAAAAAATAAGGTTAACCTAGTAAATAAAAGGTTAGCCGGCGTAAGAAAAACATAACAAAATCACTCTGATTTACCCCTTAGTATATCTAAAAGTTTTAATAACAATGCGTTTTGAAAGCACTGAGAAAAACCTGAGTAACAAATTTACAAGTTTTATTTTGTAACCCACATGGGCCATAGTCAGTGTTCCTGTAATATACTTAGCAAAAAATTTCGTTACAGCATCACTGGCCAAAATGATTGATTCGATCAACTCACGAACTATTTTGTTCGGGAAACATGAGAGTATTCGAAATAAGCACGTGAATCATTTAAGAAAAACTTGAGGAGTTTTTTTTTAGGAATATTTCCTTTTGAAAAATTTTGAAAGACCTCTCGAAGATCGTTTTATACCACACGTGCCAAAAAACTGCAACTCGTTCGAATAAGTCATACCTACGCGCACCAGTCGGTGCTTAGGCGTCTTGCGTACTGGAACACTACTCGCTTCCCGGGAGCAGCGCGGGGTATATCGAACCGTTATCAATTTCGCGATATGTTTCTCGATAAAAATTTTTATCTCAGATTTTGGCAAAAAAACGAAAACAAAAATTGATACCGAGTTCATGGTGCCGATTTCGGTGAACTCCATTCAGTTTCGGGAAAAGATTCGAGCTGTTCGGTTGTAAAAAAAAACTTGTAGCTACGAGTGCACCTATCGACTATAAGTTTATGGAGTTGTTTTTGAAATACTCATTCGACCATTAATAGAGATCTCTTTCGAAACAGGTCGGTTCGGCTACCGTTCAAGTGAATATAATCAGTGGTGCACTGAAATGTGCAAAACTACCGATGTTGTGAAATTTCAATTTATTTTATCGACTTTGGCTATCGATTAAATGATAACGCAAATCCCAGCTGATTATATCGCGCACGAAACAGTCGCTTCCTGACACATTTTGAATAATTTTAGCAAAACGGTGATTTTCAGGTTCTCGGTCAAATGGCCATTCTGACCACACAAGTGTCCACAAATAGTGCCAACGTTCTAACGCAAGCTGCCGGAACAAGTAATGGTGAAAAATTCAACCTTCTACTATGGAAGAACTTCCTGCTCCACTGGAGGAGCAAAATTTCCTCGCTGGTGGAGATTTTCATTCCACCATTCTTCATGCTGCTCCTGGTTGGACTACGGAGCCTGACTGAAGTCCAGATAAATGATTATGAATCCATCTATGAGCCACTGGATGTCAGCGACTTTGCCACCATTAGGTAAGGAACGGATTAAGAGTTGCAGAGCAGGTTGCAAAATTTACGTTCCAAATTATTTCGGGGATATTTGCCATGTCGTTTGTTGGCGTTTGTTAACCGCAAATTCCGAATGAAAAATTACTAGCAAAGAAATTTTAGAAAAAAACTGAACACTTTGCTGTATTACTCTGATTCAATCATTATTGAAATTTTCAAGAATGCATCCATTCGCTGATTTATTACAACGTAGGGTCCAAAGGATGTGCTTTTTTTGCTATTAGTGCTATTTTATAGTCATTTAATGATAATTTTTGATATTTAAAAAATAAGGACATTTTCAAGAGTAAGCACGTTTTGGACAAATGGATAGGAACCCTATCAAATCGTTAACTTTGAAGAATAGATAAAAATGGAAATAGAGGGAGAGCCTAGGGGAATGTGTGATGGTAAAATTTCATTTGTATTTTGAAGCTCAAACTATTTAGCGATTATTGTAATTTTTGCCCCTAAATGTAGGCAGCATTATAGTTTTTTTTTAATTTCAAATATTTTTAAAATAAAACGTTTAAAATCAAGGTTGAATTGACTAACTAGCATATGTGAATATTATTAAGGTGTTTTGCATCCTTTATGATCAAGAAAACTCGATAAAACCGTCAGAATAGAGACTGATAAATGTCACCCTGAAGCATCAAATTCTGAACAGAGACGAAAACGATTTTCAAATCAAATTTAAAGTAGTCGTATAAATATCTGCATCCATGTTTTACGTTCATAGGAAACATAATCGAAATGTATTGAAAAAAAAAATGATCAATCTTACCCTGGATTACGGTACATACAAACGTCTTGCACAATAATAATGTTTATTATTACGTTAACAGCTAATTTCGCCAAAACTATCTCACAGTGAGAACTGAGAAGCTTAATGGAAAACATTTCAGAATTTTACCCGGGCAGCATCCGGGTTATTACCGGGTATCATTATAACTTATCAATCAATATTATTGAAATTTCCGGTGGTTTATAAATTCTAAACCTTTTTCCCTCCCTATTTTTGATAAAAAAAATCTTTTAAAAAAAAATCTGTAAGTGCTTAAATTGGAACAATCGACAGTACAAAGCTTCTTTATTGAATTTCCATCCCAATTTCTGTCTTAGAATTGAAATTCGTATTGAAACATTTTCAACTGATTAAAACAAAATTTTATAGTTCGATGAAGTAAATATCCTGAATTCAGTATATCATTTTTCAAATGATCATCCTCAAGTTATCTCAAAAACGATTTCATGATTCATTTGCTAATATCATAGAAATATTCTCTCAACATGAAGATTTCTTTGTTTTTAATCTTATCTTTTTATTGAGATTTTCTAGTCCTGTGTTGTTTTTTCAGTTACTGAAGTTATTTTTCATGGTTTTTCTGAATTTTTTGAACCCTGGATCTTTTTTCAAGGTACTAAACTCATTTGGATTCACTATCTGACTTTTTTCAATGATAACTGATTCTGTGTTTTTAACATTCAATCTCTAATCTGAATTTTTTTTTTCTCAATCGATCATTTTTGTACGCAATACCCCTTTAGCTTTAAGGGCATTGAATGAAACTTTTTGCCACATAAATAAAAAATTTCGGACATTTTTTTTATCTGATCTTAAACATCTCACGATATTTATAAACATCTCACGAAATGATTTTTTTGTGTTTCAAATATGTAAATGTGAAATTCACATTTGGTGCAATTTCTGCTTTGGTTCTTGGTTCCTACTTTGAATTTTTTTTTTAAATTTCACTCCACAAAACTAGGTTTGAAATTATGATTTAGGTTTGAGACACTGAATGGTGGTTCTGAATTTAACCTGATTTTATGTTTTCAATTTTTAAACTCTTTTATATGTATCTCTATGGGATTGTATCCCATTTACCCGAAAACGTTTGCCTAGAATGAATTTTTCCCAGAATGACAAATACCCGAAATCAAACCCCAGAATGAACCATTTCCCAGAAAAAAAATCCCCAGAATGCACAATTTACCAGAAATTTGATTTCCAGAATGGACCATTTCCCGTAATTTTTTCCCCAGAATAAAACATTTCCCAGAATAGCACAAATCCCATATTTTTTCCTCTAGTAATTTCGTTTGTATTTTCTAATGAATTCTTGTATATTTCATATAATTCGAAATTTATTTTTTCAAAATGATTTTTAAAATGAAACGACAGGTTTGAAATTTTACAACTAAACTTATTTAAGAACCAATATTGTGCTTCGTTTATGGTTTGGGTACTTTAATTGATTTAATGCTAACCATGGTCCTTTGAAGAACCTTTTTGGTATCCGACTCCTCACGCTGCGCGTTCGAACTTGAAAGACATTTTGTCCTTCTCGCTATCGCGTGATAGACGGAGCTAAGGGATCACCCATAGCTTTCACGCAGACCTAGGAAGCTCCGGCAGACCTAAACCAATGTATTAGGGCCGCCGCATCCGAATTTTTTGAGAAATGGTTCATTCTGGAAAAAAAACTTCTGGGGAATGGTTCATTCTGGGAAAAAAAAAACTCTGGTAAATGGTGCATTCTGGGAAAAAAATTCTGAGGAAGTGGATTTCTGGTGATTTTTCATTCTGGGCAATGGTTTTCGGAAAAATGGAGTAGAACCCTCTATGGAAATTAAATTTGATTGTTTTGTTTACTTTTTTTTATTTTCTAAACATGGAATTTCAAATCTCCATGATGCTTCACAATTGTCATTAGCTAAATATTTCTCGATGAAGCACAATCCAGACGGTTTATGATGAAATGAAAATCATTAAAAGTATCTTTTCGAGATCAGAGATCAGAGTTGGTGATAAAGAAATATAAATATGAGAATTATAGTATGCGCATCTCACTTTTCTTCCAGCCACTTGTTTAAAAATCATAATAGTAATTCCAACACAACCTAATAAATGAAACACGAAAATGTTTATGACATTGTACTTGTTTAGTTGAAAAAGTAAGTTGAAACAGAAAAAAAACTCATCTGCACTTCCCGAAAATTGCGTGGGATCGACTCACGTCACTTCATAAGTTAATAAACGGTAGAATTTTCAAATTTAATAGGCTCTTGAAAATTCTCAGGTAGAAACTCCCGGATTGCAAAATCAGTTCAGAATAAATTAATGAGAAGGATAATCGAACGAACTGATCAATTGTTGAAGTTCGAAGTGTGTTTCCTTTTGTAGCGAATCATTCAACCTGCTGGAGGTGGACGAAATCAACGGAGAATCGGGTCGGCCACAAACGATGAAACATGCAATTATTGATCACTATGCAATATCCACTAATTCAAGATAAAATCACAATAACTCAAACATTAAATATACAATTTGCATCGTATGGAGCGGGAAAAACACGTGCCATACCAACAAACCACCTTCTACTTCCCCCAGCGTGTTCAGCTCAAAGTTGAGGAAACAAACTCCAAATCAAAACTCCACAAATTTCTTGCGATTATATTTGTGGTTGAATGAATACCAGTTTAATTGAATAGAAGTTCAACTCGAATGAATTAAAACAATTATAAACAGCAGAAATATTAAACAAAAATCATTGTGTCATTATAAAAACTTCTTCTGTTAGTATTCCGAGCTTCCACAATCAAAGATACAAGGTCTTATGTTAAAAATTTGACGGGGTTTTTTCGACTGGAGTTTTCACATAATAAAATGATTTGTTCTACTAAATTAATCATCCGACTAAAACAACCCACTTGAACAATTTTCAAGTGATTTCCATAAAAAATACGATTGTTAATCTGCCTTCAGTGGGTTGCAAACGAGATAGGGGAGATGAGGGCATAATGGCCACCTTAAGGAAAACGCTTATTTAACCATAGGGAACAGCTGTTATATGTGAATTACAGCATTGTTTCGTGTTCAGACACTCAAATAGTCTATGGCCTAATTGGATGAAACTTGAAAAAGTAGATAAAAACGTTTAAAAATGCATTTTAGAAATTTTGGCCGCAAGCTGAAAACCAGTCACTGTAGAGGTATAATGAGAAACTCCCCGAGGCAGTATGAGCAACCTTAATGAGGGCATAATGAGCGTTTTCTGCCGGGGAATCTAGCAGCGAATTCGACCGGAGAGGTAATCAGTAGGCTGGAGTTCGATTCCTGGTCGAGGTGATTTTTTTTCATTTATCATTCATGATCGATGCATTTTGCACTAAACGGTGAGGCGTAGATTCATCAAACAAAGCAATAACAAAATAATCTAGGTCTGTTTGAAGAATTCAAAGAATGAACACATGCTCATACATTATGTTTCTGGTATTTTGTTTGACGGATGATGCTTTGATGCTATTAGCCGTATAATGTAACAATAAAAAAAATCAATCATGAATGGTATGTGCAAAAAAAAAATCCCCTTGAACAGGAATCGAACTCGAGTCTACTGGTTACCTCTCCGACACCTTACCAATAGGCCAAATCGACTGAGGAAACAAGTCAAGCTATAGCTCTTTTATTCAGTTGACTTCATCGAGTTGAATTCGCTGCTAGATTATACGGCAGAAAATGCTCATTATGCCTTCATTGATAGTGCTCTGTTCGCCTCTAGTGAACAAATTAAAGTAAAAAAAAGCGATTTAAAATTGATTAAAGTGAAAATACATTTCAGATCAAGTGTTCATTTTGGTGAAAAATTAATACTATAGGTAGTACGAAACAAGTCCTTATGAAATTTTTTTTAAGAAAATACGTACTTATGTAGAAAAAAGGAGTGCTCATTATGCTCTGGGTTCTCGTTATGCCCTTATCTCCCCTAGCTAGGATAACTCGGAAATTGGCTAACTTTTTAAAAACATATCCAAGCAAAACTTCTACAACTTTTTATGATATTTATCAAATTTTGAACAGAAATTACTTTGATGCTTGACAAAACAGATTTTTTTGAATGAAATAAACGATTTACCAAGGCATGAATTGTGGAAAACGGCTCTGAACCAATAATTGTTACTGACGGCATTAGTGAAATGATACAAGAAAAAAGACTCAACACGTTTTGGCCAGCTCTACAACTTATAAAAGCTCACCAGAAAAAAAAATCTGTATTGTTAATATAATCGTTTAAAGAAGCTTAGTAATGGTTGTTAAACTAAAATGACACGTTTTAGTTTCTGAATCAACAGCCTCTGAATCCAATGAACCCCAAAGATGTATCAAAATAATTACAGTAAATCTATCCTCATTGCATTTTACATCATGTTAATACCTCTCTAAAAATTGCTATTCCAAGGAGAAAATTGTTAAACAAGAAACCAGAAAGAGGAGCTGCCTACACCCTTGCTTTTTTGTATCGATTATAGTCGCCTCAAGCAACCAAAAGTCCCATAAAACAGGTACAAAAACGCTTACTCAGCCCCATAATTGATATGAAGTACGTTCTAAGCAGTTCAACATTTAAATTCTTATTGATACTTTCAAGTTCAAGTGGTTTTGACCAGTCTTAATGATCTTCTATTCATCTTCCAGCGGCCTTTTAATTCAGCTTCCAAAAAAATCGTAAAATGAGCAAACTATCTTTCTATCTGAACTGCATCCTTGGCATCGGTTCATATCACTTTCTCATTTACTCTGTTAAGAACATGGTGCCGCCATGATGCCACGCGCTGGATTCCAAACTCGACAAATTTGCTCAATTGCTTCTTTTCTACATTTCCTACATATGTCGCATAAGAATGGTCACTCAATTACCAAATTATTTATTGAAAAAAAAAACATGCCCGGCTTGGGAATCGAACTCCGACCTTCGTGGTGAGAATCGAACACGCTTCAACAAGACCACGCCTAGACGTTGTTCTAACTGAAACTAAAACTCGAAGTGGTGATGTTATTGTGAAAGCACCTTAAATGCACTTTTTGTGACTTAATAAATCCCGTTTTGAGCACTTTTGTGCCCTTTATGTAACTTTAGTCCAGTACAACGTACAGATAGATCATTTTTGCAACTTTCAAGTTCATTAATGAGTACATATAGTTCACTCATGGGATTTTAGCAAAATACCAAAAAAATTGCTTAAAATCAAACGATAATAAAAAAAATCACTAGATATTTCTCTTGAGCGCCTGCGAAATGAAAGGAAATAGTTAATCCATTTCATACCAAGTGTGACATGACATGTCGAAGCTTTTATTTATTTATCGAGCAAATAACGTAGAAAACTTAACGCCTAATCCTAATTTTTTTATCAATAAGAGGAGTCTCTACAAAGAAGTGGGATTAACGCTGAAATCAAATTCCATTCTGCGCAAGCTAGCATAATTTGTAGGTAGGCATACATCAGTGACTCACGTTTGTATTTATATTTTCGCAGAAGCCGTCTGGTGATTCCCTTCGCACCGGTGATTGCCTACTCACCCATCACACCATTTGTGCAGGACCTCATGGAGCCGGTTGGGCAAATGGCACAGCTGGAGACACGAGGTTTTCCAACGGCCGAAGAAATGCAGTACTTCCTAATGGCTTCTAACGCTTTCGTAGGAGTACAATTCGATGAGCGCCATATAAAATCTACTGCGCCGCCAAGGTTTCTGAATTACACCATGCGGTTTCCAGGAGAACTGAGAGCTCAATTTGGAATCACTCACACATGGCGAACGAACGCAAGATTTGCCTCTAGACCCGATGGAGGTGCCCGGTTTTATCGGTACAGTGATGGGGGTCCAAGTCCAGGATACTTTCGGGAGGGATTTCTCAGCATTCAACATTTCATCTTCAAATCATTTGTGGAACGAGTGAAACAAATCCAAGATCAAACAGTGCCAGATGTGATATTGCAAAGGTTTCCATATCCTCCGTTTTTGGAGGACAGTTTTCCTTCAAGTTTAACGACGTTTCTGCCAATTTCGGTGATGTTGGCGTTCATATATCCCTGCATTAGTATTGTCAAGTCTATTCTGTTTGAAAAGGAAAAGCAAATCAAAGAAGCAATGAAGATCATGGGATTAAGTAACTGGATTTTGTGGTCAACGTGGTTTGTTAAGTGTTTGGTGTTCATTATCATATCGGTATCATTAGTAGTGCTTTTCCTTAAAGTTCCGTGGTACCGAACGCCGAATGTGTCTGTGCTGACTCACTCGGATTGGGGAGTGTTGTGGTTGTTTTTCTTTATCTACGGAATAGCACTTATCACGTTTTCATTCATGTTGAGCACCATTTTCTCGAAAGCCAACTCTGGAGGAGCAGTTGCAGCCGTTATCTGGTTCCTCGCGTTTGCACCATTTGCTGTCATGGATCAGGATTATGGACGCCTGAGCGCGAGTGATAAACTGGCAGCATCGCTGCTCCTTAATTCTGCTTTGGGGTTTGGCTTGCGACTGATTGGAGTTTACGAAGGATTAACTCTCGGGATGCAGTGGTCTACACTGTTCCACGACAGCGATGTCGACAACATCAATTTGGGTTCCATTATGTTGATGCTGCTGGCGGATGCTGTGATCTACATGATAATTGCCCTATACATCGAACAGGTGTTCCCTGGAGAATTTGGATTGGCCGAACCTTGGTACTTTCCTTTCTCAAAACGATACTGGCTTGGCGAAACACCAGTTAAAGGTAAGTTTCTTCATTCTATCTAGGTCATTTCGTCAGGGGTGTTCTGTGTGTTCCACATTACATTATCTGGAATATTTGAAACTTTTAAAACTACATGAATAAGTTCTTGTGTAGGAATAACATCCTTTTGCCAACAATTAATATTTTCCAGTTCACCAGATCAGTCTTTTTTTTCATTCGTTCGTACGACCCATATTCTTATGAACTGCAATTTTTCGTCTTTGGGACAAAATGTTTATTAAAGCATACGATGCACTTAAGAAACGTCTGAAGTTCATCAAAACGGTTGATGAACGAGCTAGTCCTAGTAGGAATGCGTGAATTATACAGGGTGCATCATCGAAATGTATCCTCTTTCAACATCGAGTCGCTCCTCCATTTTCAGCCGATTTTAACAAATAAACACAATTTCGAAACTCGATTTAGTGCCATTATAGCTATGCGTCGATTCTCTCCAAAAGAAGGCGCTGAGATTGTAGTGCTTTGCATATAAAACGATCGTTCAGTTGTGAACACTAAGAAAAAAGTGTTAAACTGTAAAAAACTAAAAAATGGTGGTTTGTAACCAGATGTTACCAATTTTTTTTTCTCTGGAAATATGTTAAAAGTTAAGTTGTCTAGATTAAGGTTTTCTCAGATTTTCATAGATAATTTCCAAACTAAATAGTATATGTATGACTATTGTTTTTATGGTTTCATGTAGGCAGTAAATAAGGAATACAGAAATAAAAAACAAGTTGATTTATTTAACCTTTTAAATACCGAACGACGATACGATACGATTTTGTTCATCTCATGAGACCTAGGTTTCAAAAGATAAAAATCTATAATAAACGAAATCATATTCACCATTTCGTTGTACAACACTTTGCGCTTTGAATTTTGTAGATCATTTCTACTTGCTTTTTTTCATATGTTCTGAAAACCGCTGCAAATATTGCGATTCGGCTGGGTATTAAAAGGGTTATTTTTCATTTTCAATAAAAAATCTGAAACCCAAAGAGTCGAAGGGAATGCAAAAATGATCGATTTTGTGTTAATGACGGCAAACAATTCTTCACAATCAAATAGTGTTTGATTTTATATTAGGGTAACGGACTTATTTTGGACCGCTTTGGGAAGTAGCTAAGCTATTTTTTGGAATGAAAAAGTACATGTTACTATTTTTTGCTGCTTCATCCGTTCATCACGAAAATCAAGGCTTTTTCCATCGAAACATAGGGGAGAATGAGGACACTTGATCCCTGGGGATACTTGATTCCTTAGCTATATCTCCAAACTGGAATGTCGTACAAAGATCAAATGTTCTAGAAAAATGTGCCAAATGAAACAAAACAGCAATGGTTGAAGCTCAAAAAATTTTAACAAAATAAGTTTTTGGGTTATTGAACTTTGTTTGAAAAATTTCACAAAATGTGACTTGAAGATCTTTTTTCATCGTTTTAAAATGTTCCTAACATGGAAGTAGTATAACAAAAATATTTATTCCAATACATCAATCTTTCGAGTGTAAAATCAACTTCAAAATACAATATTTTCGAAGCGATGGAAAACTCGAAACTTTTTTCAGAACAAGTTTTCTAAAATGTTGATTTGTGGTATAATTGATCCCTAATACAAATGATCGCGGTATATTCTTCTTCTTGATGGATCGCGGGCATTGTTGATTACGAGATTATCAATATTTATACAACAGCTAATATTCATCCATCAATTATCTGAAGAAAAGGGCTAAAATAATTGATTTTCTCTTGTTCATAAAAAATTGCGCCCGTAAGTATGCAATGTCATAAGGGTTGAGAATAAGCTATATATTTTTTTTCTGACAATTATAGATTGTGAAATGAGAACAAACATGACCAAAATAGTCAATTAACATTCTATCTTGGGGTTTTGTTTGATTTTTTCCATGGATTAGGGCTTCCTGAATAAAGGATCAAGTCTCCCCTAACTTCAAAAATATCGCCATTTTTTTACACCCACGAAAATGCTTCTAGTTCATCTACGGGTTCAAGTATCGTACTAATTTTTGGAGCATAGAAACTTGAAGTTACACGCTGTCAGAAAATGTAAAAGAGTGCGAGCTGCTAAATTTTTCCAAAAAGATATGGTGAAAATTAGAAAAAGGGATCAAGTATCCCCACTCTCCCCTATCGTTGTTTGTTGCAATGTAACAAGATTTAAACTTAAAAACTCGTTTCTTTGATCATTATTCTAGTCGGTATTTTGGACCTACAGGTTTCAATTTTGGATCACCCACTGGACCTATTTTGGACCACCCTTAATCTGGGAGCATCTCTTAAAACCCCATTATAACCCCAATACCTTGGAAAACCTTTGGAATTCTGGAAAACTCCTAAAATGCAGTTATCTATTCAAATTATTCGTAGAAGCATTATTATTCAGTTTTACACAGTAAATTTTTAAAAATAATCATGTTTTTGTTGAAAAACTCAAGTGGTGCTATTTTTATTTCGCACCCCTTTTTCACATTTTTGGTCCTCAACGCCAATTGCTAGGTCCAATAAAAGTATTATCCGTTAAGCAATTCAGAACAAACTGTGGAAGAAAATTTTCTTAATTTTCAATCATTCATATTTAAACAAGCCAAACACATAGTGGTGCTATTCTGATTTTGCTCACTGTATTTCTTACGACAATTTATTTTTCTAAAACTTCTTATGATTTAAAACAGTAATTTTCTATTAGAATATGCTTATGCTTATGCTTATGATACATACACAGCCAGATCTTGTCAGCATCACGTTGAGTAGTAAAAGTACATTTATTATTCATCTTTACAAGGCCGGGCCCACTGTGCAGTATTGGACGCAAAGACAACTCGTACATAGGGAGGAAGAAACGTGGACAACAGTACCATACGTTTCCATGATTAGGTTTTTTTACGTTGGGAGCTTATTTGCTAAAAAGTCGTGTGCTCCTGGATTCCCCCCTTGATTATTCCTCCTCAAGTGGATGGAAATAAGGTCATTTCACAGAGAAATTTAAAATTTTAGACGGAATTTGATTTCAGCTATTTGTTTAAAAACATTTTTCATTGCTCAAATTTAATAAACTTGAGATGTAAAAATTTTGAATTTCTGTGTACCTTATCTCTGGTCATTGACCTTGGATATAGCGCCATTACTCGCTCTTGAAAAGAAACATTTATAAAACAGAAAAATACGTTATTTAAACTTTTATTAAACGCTTTGAAAAAAGTTAATTTTTCAAAAGATTTTATGAAAAAAAATGATTTTATTTAAACATACCTTTCTATTGTATATTTTTGCTGTATGCTTTTAAGAAACAATTTTGATATTTATGAAAATAATTTAAAACAAATGATATCCACTCAAATATCCTTAGGTACAAAAATCAACAAAACTTACAAAGGTTTAATTTAAAAAACTTCTAAATTTAAAAAACTGTTTTAGACACAAGAAATACGGAGAGATGTTTTATATTCCCTACACATTTACAAAAATCCACGTAGATTTACATGCAGCTGCATGGGTAGAAGGGAATCGCGTTATTACATGTATCAAAGCTGTTTATTACATATACCCATTAAATTGAAAAAAATAATAAAACATTCAATGTGTTGCTAAAGGGAACTTAGAAAAATAAAATTGCAGGTTCATTCTATGACCTTCGTGGTACCAACTTTTTGCTCTATGTGTGACGAAAAACGCCTTCATGTATACTATATTAACTTTCGTTGGAATGAAAAATTTCAAAAACGTGAAAGCTTTTCAGGAACTTTGCTTGCCACTTAAGTTGTATGCAAGCTTTGATGAATTTAAAATAATTCACGTCTCGTTGTCGTGTTGTCAAAATTATTCCAGCCTAACTGTTCAATTTTTTTTAACAATTTTAGCTTTTATAATTGAAACATGTATGTAATTATAACAAAAAGGAAGTAATGAAAAAGATGTACTTATCTTAATGTCATCTAGAAGCTTTCTCTTCCAATTCAACTCCAGCAATTGAAAAATGATCCGGCGTTAGTCCGGAGGGCGTAGTTCTAGCCCCTTCAATCCAGCTATTTCGAGTAATTTTCTAAATGTTCAAATTTGGACACCTAATTCACTAAACACTTTCACTTTCACAGACTCAAGAATAAACAACAATTCACTTTTTTAACATTTTGCAATGTTATATTCTTTTTCAAGTAAAATTTATAAATTTTGAAGCCGGTAAAAAAAACGTCAATCCAAAAAAAAAAACAGTAATTTTCTATTAGAATAGAATAAAAACAGAAAAACTTCCCCGTTATATAGTGTGTTTCAAATGTTTTGGAAATTTCGACAGCACACTGCAATCTCGACGAAATTTGTTCTGCAGTGTTAAATACTGGCCAGTTGGTCTATCTTTGGGATCAATTATTAGAACGCAAATCTCCTTCAGGCGACCCAATGATAAGTTCAGACAACATCAACTACATGACATCAATTGATTCATTATGACTTCCAAAACTGGATTTGGTTTGGCTTCAGTTCTGTAGAATACATAGATTCAAAAAAGATCAAAATGTGCGAAAATTATGCGATTTTTTTACACATCTATAAGACAGATTTTTTTCGCTGAAAAATTAGCAAATTTGAAAGTTTAATCTATGAAACAACTTTTGTTCTTCGAAAAAAAAAATCGTTGGAGTAAATTCTTCAACAGTTTTTTTTCGAAAATTGCATAACCATAGGGCCTGAAAACTAGATTTTTAGAACTTTTTCGATTGGAATTTCTACATATTTCCGCAATTTTTTCCTAAGTTTTAAATCATGTTAAGATTATCTCATAGCTACAGTTGAATATATTATTTATTAAAATTGCTCTACTAGCAACTGAGATATTTCAACTGCAACAAATATTTAATACAGTAAGGGAACATCCATAAATGACGTAGCTTTTTTTTGTTGATTTTTTATACCCCTCCCCCCTCGTAGCATTTCGTCACAATGTCATAGACCCCCCCTAGATAATAACGTAGCTTTAATAACCGCCCCACCCCCCCCCGCCATTTTTAATTTTTACTTTCATTATCAGCATTTTGCAAGAATAATACAAAAATTAACAAAAAAAGGGAAAGAAGTTATAAATGGAATTTTGAAAAAGCATATCAATCAGTCAAAAATAATCAAGCTTTCTTTCAACAAACAGGGTAGCTAGTAAGTATTCAATCAGTTGTGTCGGTCCAAATTATCTCCATTCTGGATTCCAATGAAATCGTTGGGCAGCTTTCCTCCATCGTCTGTTCGGCTGGAATAATTGCATCTGCGATGTCAGCTGCCTCCCTCCACTCTCTATCGTTCTCCGGAGTGATGACCAGCACTTCGGGTCCTCTTTTAAATTACTCAAAACAATTTTGATTTTTTTTCGATATTTAATTAAAGCTACGTAGCTTTACTTGAACCCCTACCCCCCCTCTCGTCACACATCGTCACACAAAGTCAAACCCCCTCCCTCCCCCCCAAATGCTACGTCATTTATGCATGTTCCCTAACACATTTGACACATTCCACCGTGACGTGAAATCGCTTTTCCGGACTTTCTGCACTGTTATCATTCTAGAAGTCAACCAATTCACTTGAAAATAAAAAAAATTGTAGCAAACGGTCGCAAATTGAATTTCCTTTAAAATGAATTTAATTTGGTCATTTTTAAATTTAAGCTGTTTTTGTTGTGTTTAATTACTTTTGTGATGTGAATTCACGTTAGAATTAACCATTTCGGACTTTAAACATACATCTTTGATTTCCTGTTCTCTCTGTGGAAATAGAATATCGGTGAGTTGTAAAGAAAACAATAACCCACAATTTGATGTACGTAGCCTTTCGATTAAACAACAACGAACGAAGTTATGCTTATTTGAAGTTGTGACGTGAATCCACTCAGTTCAAACAGAACAGGGTAGTTGACTGAATTGACTGAATTCACGTCACAAAATATAAAGTTATACTGTGGTTATACTGAACCATTCTTTGGAGTCTTCAAATTTTATGTACACTTTCAAAAACGATATTTTGTTGTTCCGACTTTTACAATCATAAATTTTTAGTATCTGCTACAACTTTTTCATTATTTTGATTGGCACTTGAATAGCAACATATTGAGGAATCATATGTTAAAATTACTGCTGTCTTCATTTCAAGATTCCCCAAAAAAATTATTTATTATTTTTTTTTTTCAATCTTTTTGTATTTTTATTTGAAAATAATGAACTCATTTAAAAAAATCAACTAAATTATGCTCGATTTGTAAAAATCCGACCATCTGGAGGGTCAAACAGCTTTCAGAGCACATTTTTCATATAAAATTTAACAAAAAATCAAATTTTGTGACGTGAATTCACTCATTCGCGCTGTTGTAACTCAGCTAGATTCCAACCAATTTCTATAAACTTTAGAGTTTTAGAACCGTCTTATCATGCTCAAAGAAAATCTCATTTTTTTATTTAAAAAAAAGTCAGAGTTTTCTCGTAAAATTAAAAACTTCCCTTTTTTTGTGACGTGAATTCACTCATTTGCGACTGTTTTTGTTGTCATTTCAAACCAACTACATTGGATATAAACAAATTCTTTTTTTTACAAAATGAAGCCGTGTTTTTTGGCTTCTGAACATACATAAAATATTTCCAAAAAAATCATCCATATATTAAAATTAATGATTTTGTAAAAGTTATCAAAACACCACTTTTTTCAACAAAAAAACTGATTTTCAAAATCATCTAAAACATGTGTAAAAAAACTTTTTTCTCTTTTTTCCGTTGGTTTTGTGTAATTTGAATTATCAAAATTATAGACAATTTTGAGATTTTTTTATACGCGAACGGATGAAAATCACTTTTGAGCGGTACAAGCGCGTGGATTGTGTCATTTGCCGATTTATTCTGTTTTTTTTTAACAATCTCTCCTTTTCACGGGGTTTATATTTCGTCTTTTCTACCTAAACAAGTTTTTTCTCTCGAAAATAAACCCTGTGTGGTTGTAACTTTCCGACCAAACTGTCAATAATTTTTCATGAAGCAGAAAAAATAATGACTAAATAGAAAATTGGTGCATGTCCTGTTTTTTAATGTTTTTAAGCTTCTTTAAGCTGAAGCTGTTTTGACAGCTGCTAATCAAACAGTTGCCATTAATGTAGATTGTAAGAGTAACGTGGCTTAAAGCAAAGTGCACAAAAAGTAAGTTAAAACAATGATTAGCGAGTTGATTGAATAAAATAATGTCAAAATTCCAAATTTTATTTATAACATGCGATTGAAATAGTGCCGATATTTTTTTTCATATTGCCGTACAACGTTCCATTACGTTCATGAACAATAAACAGCAAATTCAATACTCAGCTTATGTTGGGTGGTCCCGGTGGTCCAAAATAAGTCTAAAAGTAATTAAGTAGGACCTATTTCCGACATGTGTCAAATTGCTATTAAACAAGCTTTTTTTTGGTAGTTCGGGCTTGCAAACTAGTTTTCAAGCATTTCATCATAGCTGTGAACTTGTTTGTAGTTGTTAAATTCATCACAGGCAGAAAACTTCGTGGAAGTTGACTCCAATAATGACACGTCCTCCTGAAATGGGCTAGATTTGGCCCAACCGTGAAAAATGTAAACTTTGTTTTCAATTTTCTAGCCTTATCAGCTTATTTAAATGGAATCTTAGATATGATTAGAATCATAAGAAGTAGCTTTAACTAGATTTGATCAAAATTTCATGGTTGACATGATTTATGAGAGAAAAATTAGAAAAAAGCTGCAAGGTGGTCCAAAATAGGTACCTGATCCAAAATAAATCCTACTGAATGGAAAATAGCCAAACACAACAAATTAAAGAGTGTTTTTCGAAATTAGCTTTTATCCCATAAAGTTTTCCAATTCTTTAAAAACGTACAACGGACACTTATATTCGGTAATTTTTATTATTGAAGGCACCAAGATATCGTGCTGGCATGATTTTTGATTTAATAACACATGTCACACATATAATCAATCGTCGTTTTTTTATTCATTTTCTTAATTATAACTTCAACACATCTGCTCATTTTAGGTGAAACCGTTGATGAGTCCTCGTCTACCAACAATAACATCGAAAATGAACCAAAGGGACGACCAGCTCGTATACGGATCAAGGCGCTGCGAAAAGTTTACACCAACAAGAAGGTAGCCGTCGAGGGTTTAACCTTTAACATGTTCGAGGGTCAAATAACGGCCTTATTGGGTCACAACGGAGCAGGAAAAACCACTACTATGTCCATGTTAACCGGCATGAAGAGGCCGAGCTCTGGAACAGCCATCATCTGGGACTACGATATACGATACGAGATGAAGAAAATCAGAAACTCTCTCGGATACTGTCCGCAGCATAATATTCTGTTCGACGAATTAACGGTTCAAGAGCATTTGTACTTCTATGGCCGACTCAAAGGATTGTCGGCTAACCAAATAGAGTATGAAATCGAAAAATATATCAGAGCTCTTGAGTTGGAGGATAAAACAAACGTACAGACTTCGAGTTTATCCGGCGGTATGAAGAGGAAATTATGCGTTGGGATTGCCCTTTGTGCCGGATCCAGAGTAGTTCTATGTGATGAACCAACTTCGGGAATGGATCCGGCTGCTAGGCGGGCTTTATGGGATCTATTGATAGCTGAGAAGAGGAAAAGAACTTTGATTCTGTCAACACATTTCATGGACGAAGCTGACATGCTTGGGGATCGGATTGCGATAATGGCTGATGGAAGACTGAAAGCGGTTGGCTCCTCGTTCTTTTTGAAAAAGAAATTTGGTGTTGGATATAGACTTATTTGCGTAAAATCACCAGAGTGTGACGTTGAAGCCGTGACTAATCTTTTGAAGAATTATATAGTCGACATACATGTTGAATCTAACATTGGAACTGAGCTATCTTATTTACTGCATGAGGAGCACGCGTATAAGTTCCAATCAATGTTGGAAGAATTAGAGAGTAACGTGGAAAGATTACACATTTTGGACTTCGGAATATCTCTAACAACTTTAGAGGAAGTATTCATGAAAGTTGGCTCTGATTCTACCGGGATGAGTGATGCCATAAGTATGAGCAGTATAACGACATCTTCAACCGATCTAGAATCAAACTCCAGTGTTGGAGAATACGAGTTGAGAGAAGGATTCAAACTGTTCACTTCACAAGTGAAGGCCTTATTCTTGAAGAAAATTTATCAAACTTATCGGAATTGGTTTTTGTTCCTGGTGCAAATAGGAATTCCCATTCTATTTGTATCTGTAACTATAGCTGTGGTTCGAGCTTGGATCGGTTCAAGAGATATGCCACCACGAGCCCTCACTATGAGACATCACAACCCATCGGTGACTCTAGTACAAGTCGACAACAGAGAAATGCGATCACCGTTATCACAAGCGTAAGTTTTTTATCTGAACGTTACACACATGTTGACCTCCCGAATGCATTTCACTAATGGATTTTATTGTTTAGAATTCTCGACAATTTCATTCAGTACATTCGAGTGACCGAGGGCTTGACGGTGAGCAAAGTCAGAGATTGGATAGTTCAAGCGTTCTTGAATCTGGCCGAGCAGCAATTGGTGTTGGTGAATAGAAACTTCGTCATCGGGGCAAGCATTTTAAACGACAACTACACAGCCTGGTTCAACAACGAGGCGCTACATTCGCCTTCCATCTCTCTTGGTGTGATGCATAACGCCATATTGCGTACCTTTGCCCAATCTGAAGAATATCAAATCGCTGTAACCAATCATCCGCTTCCATATACAGATGATACAAGGGTAAGAAGTTGATTGCTTTAAATGTCTCAATTTTCAATTATTAATGCAGTTTTAATGAAACCCATTTTTTTAATTACTAATTGACAAAGAAAGATGTGTTGGGCAATCAAATATGAAATAAGTCAAAGTCCTTAAATTTTTCTTAATTGCACATGATAAAGTTGAACATTTAACATTTTACCATAAAAACATTTAGAAATGGGACACTTTCTTTCGGTGATAGTCAAGTTGCTAATAATCGGACATGCCAAATTCTGATTGCATTGTGTTGCCTGTTAAAAGTTCTATTCTATATCGAAAATGTTAAACAAATAAGATTGTTCATAAAAGAAAAAAAGGGAGGAGAGATAAGGGCATAATGGCCACCTTAATGAAAACGCTTATTTAACCGTAGAGAACAGCTATAATATATAATATGTGAATTACATCATTGTTTCGTGTTCACTCAAATAGTCTATTGTCTAATCCTCTCGAACAGGAATCGAACTCGAGTCTACTGATTACCTCTTCGACACCTTACCAATAGGCCAAATCGACAGATGAAACAAGTCAAGCTGTAGCTCTTTTATTCAGTTGACTTCATCGAGTTGAATTCGCTGCTAGATTATACGGCAGAAAACGCTCATCTTGCCCTGATTAATAGTGCTCTGTTCGTCCCAGGTCAACAAATTTAAGTAAAAACGCGTTTTAAAATGGATTAAAGTGAAAAATCAAAAATTTTATTATGTTGAAAATTGAGAAACAATGTGTAAATCATGTTCCAGTGCGTACATTTCAGATCAAGATGATTTAAAGGTCATGAAAGCTCATTTGGTGGTGCTCAAAAATTATAATATTTTCGTCACTTGAGAACCTAGCTGGTTATTATTTAATATTTCAGTAAAGATGAAAATGATATTTCTTTTTTGGTGAAAAATTAATACCATAGGTAGTACGAAACAAATCCTCATCAAAATTTGTTTAAGAAAATACGTACTTTTTTAGAAAAAGGAGTGCTTATTATGCCCTGGGTACTCGTTATGCCCTTTCTCCCCTTAATTACTACATTAATTCTAATCTGTTTAATAATCGTTTTCCAAGTGTATTTGTGTCTCAGATATTTTTAAATATTTTATTGTATTCTCTGAGCGTCGGATAGCACCTTCAATGTTTTGCCTCGTTTGGCCGTCAAGCTCTCCTCGGTTTGGTTTTCAACTATGCATTTGCAGAAAAGCCTCTTTCCATCGTCGCGTTCCCATGAGATAAAATAATAATTTTTGACAATAAGATCGTCAAATTGGAGAACTGCTTCTTCGATTGGACAATAAGTTCCATCCAAAAATATCCAATCGTTGTTTTTTTGGTATTCCGATAATGATGTTTTTATTCAAGGTATTGTACACAATGGTCCGAATTCATCCTCAGTTTTATCGGCACAAGCTTCACTTAAGTGTTGCTTATAAATAAACAAATACTTCCAAACATAGCTCCATACGATTTTTGGCAATATCTGGATTAGACTGGCCCAAATTTGTATGGGATGATTTTTACAACATTTTTTTCAACGCGGCACCCCCTAGATTGGTGCATTTAGGTGAAAAAATGACTTTCTGAAAGTTTAAGGTCATTTGGCAGAAGCACGAGCTGGCGCAAAGGACTTGAAATTTGTATGGAGATTTTCGGTAAAATGTATGAAAAATCGACATACTTTCACTCTTTGTGCTCTAAAATATGTTTCCAGTATGCCAGAAAGCTCAGAATTTCAGAAATTGTAGTTCAAACAATGACAAACAAGTTTGTAGAAGATTGTGACGCGATACGAGTTGACTGTGATGAATTATTTGCAATTGAATGTGTGATTTTTTTCGCATTTCATCGATATATCGTGAACGGGATATAGGTGGATTATTAGAACAAACGTGATCGCATTGTCACACAATGAGAATAACAGATAGAAAGTTTGTGAATGCAAGAAGGTCTAAATGCCCCACAATAATGTTTGTCAGAGCTTTTTTCGCAACTTTGCCGAGGACACAAACTTTCCATTTGTTATTCTCATTGTGTGAAGATGCGATCAAGTTAGTGCGATTATTAGCCCATACACCGTTCACGATATATCAAAGAAATGCGAAAAAAATCACACATTCAATTGCAAATAACTCATTACAGTCAACTCGTATCGCGTCACAATCTTCTACAAACTTGTTTGTCATTGTTTGAACTACAATTTCTGAAATTCTGAGCTTTCTAGCATACTGGAAACATATTTTAGAGCACAAAGAGTGAAAGTATGTCGATTTTTCATACATTTTACCGAAAATCTCCATACAAATTTCAAGTCCTTTGCGCCAGCTCGTGCTTCTACCGAATGACCTGAAATTATCAGAAAGTCATTTTTTCACCTAAAGGCACCAAACTATGGGGTGCCGCGTGGAATATAAGGAATTTTTCTGTTATGGGCCAGTCTGGATAGTTGGCAATCAAAACGGAGTTTACGCACGATAGGTACCGAGCAAGGTTGCCGAAATCACAGAAAAATCTGTATTATCACAGAATTTTGAGCAAAATTTCGTCACAGATCACAGAATTTTGAAAATTTTCACAGAATTCACATATTTCCTAAATTTTGTAGAGATTTCAAAATTATAATTTTTTTTTGTCTTTTTCGGCTTTTTATTTCTGACTAAAGTATTGTAAATTTTTTTTTTTCAATTCAAACTATAAAAAATTTCCAATTTTTTTATGTTTGACATGATTTCCCTATGAACTTCTTAGAAAAAGCGTCACAGAAAACCGTCACAGAATATCAGGTTCAAATCACAGAATTCGAGAATTTTTTTTTGACAAAAACACAGCTTTTTTTTCGGCAACCTTGGTTCCGAGGGATGGAATATTATAATTATTATTAAAAGTTTATTATAGAGGATTTTAACTAATACTAGTCCTTCGTCCTCTGAGAAAAAGGGAAAAAATACATATACATACACAAATACACTACATTACAGTTTTCCTAACAAATTTTTCATCCTAACTTTTTTTCATTGCTTGGATTCAAAGCAGAGGAAACGTCGTGACTGATGCCGTTAGTTTTTCTTTCCTGGTCATACAAACGACATTCTCCAATCAGATGCTTTACAGTTAAAGGCTCGTTACAGGTGTTGCATATAGATGTTCCAGTAGTCCAAAAGCTTGAATGAGTTAGAGTTGTATGACCGATCCGAAGACGCATGAGTGATCGCCGTTCCAAAGGATCTGTTCTATCACTCCAAGGAATGGTGGTGTTTTTAATTTCTCGAAGAAAGAGTTGTCGACTATTAAACCACGTTTGTTCCCAAGTTTTTCGTACCTCCCTTGAGATTATGCTCCTTATATCTTGAGAGGGAACTTCGAAAACGATTTGTTCACAAGTTCTTCCTCTAGCGGCTAGATTGTCAGCTAAAACGTTGCCAGTGATTCCAACGTGGCCAGGGATCCAACAAAGAGACGCGTTTAATCGTGTCAATTAAAATTCAATGCTACGTATCCAAGGATGGGTCGATTTTCCAGATTCAACAGCAGACAGAACACTAGCGGAATCGGAGAATATAACAGCATGGAACTTTGATTTGGCAGCTATCGTAGTCAGCGCGAAGAGAATAGCCATGGCTTCGGCCGAAAATACCGAACATTCCTCATTTAATTTAAAAGCATATTCCTTAGATCCACTCAATACTCCAAAGCCCACCCTACCATTAGACATAGACCCATCCGTGTAAATTGAAATAGTGTGATTGTACGAATCTTTCAAGTGGTTATTGAATAGCTGAACTGCTTTACTGCTATTTTCACCAACTTTATATTGATTTTTTATTGTCCAGTCAACGTGAGGAACAGTCGCATTCCATGGTCTCATACCAACAGTTTTTAAACAGGCAATAGATGGTATTTCTTTTCCTGTTATATCTTTAAAGAAATCCAATGATCTTTTAGAGGCGGGAGTAGTATTTCCTGTAGGTTTATCTACGAAAGGGATGGAATAAGTCAAGGAAGATCGTATAGCCATTTTGTTTAAAAATCCACAGTAAAATGATCGACAGCTATTTCTCGATACAAGGATATCCTTAAGGAGGACAATTGTCGGGAAAATGACCAGATTCTTGCTTTTTTCATTTCCTATTTAGTTGAAAATCCAATTTCTATGCTTCACGGTGGTTAAAGATTTATTTTTGAGAGGTAAGTTCCAACAAGTCTTTTTGATTTTACGTTCAATGGTTCAGTCTTTACAACTTCCTCAATCAATGCTCTTAGAAGCCTGGTTAAATCATTGAATAGAAACGGAACCATCGGCTTATGTCTGCATACTCGCGTAAAAAAGACTCACACAAAAAAATCAATTTTAATCAATTTTTTTTAATGAAAAATTGCGTTTAAGTTTTGGATGCTTTTCTTTAATTTTTTTTTCTCCTCTTGTTTTTCTTTTGGCAGCACGTTCTGCAACGCGTTTATTTTCCACCCAGTGAACGTCACAAAATTTTAACGGAAATATAGTTGCAGTATAATCAGCCCATCTTAATGAAATGTTTTCGAACAGGCTATACAACGCCCTCAAAAATTCATCGAAATTAATTTCACTTTTCCCTAGTGCTTCCTTGGACGAGTTACATATGTAGGTACAGTACAGTGTGAAGTTTACAGCTTACAATGGTGAGAATCTCGTACGCCAGATTTGAAGCAAACTCCAGAGTTGAGCCAGTTAGTTTCTTGAGCATTTTCCAATTTACTGCTAGACCGTCCATGGAACTTTGGATAACTTTTTTCAGTAGATCAGGATTTTTTTTTTTTGAAATATAGTTTTACACCATTCAGAAGATCATTCGAGCGTGTAGATGATAAAAATGCAGAACCAATATTCATTGCTTCAACTAGGTTTGTGTAGAAAATTGAAAACTTCATTTAAAAAATAGGGAGCAATATCGCTCCCTATTTTTTGAATGCGCTCCTAGTTGTCGGATCTGGAATGTTTTGACAGTAGAACTTTGTTCGGAAATGTTTCCTCTATCAGTGCTGAAAATTTCATAACGATTCGTTTTGTTCCAATAAAGTTGCACGTAATGGAAGCCGCGAGGCGAAAATTAATTTTGGAGACCCACGTCAAAAACCCGACGTGGTCTGGTTCAAAAATCGTGAAATCTGATTTTGGGCGGCTTCCTGGCCAAACATTTTACAAAGCCACTGATCGGGCTGATGTCCCCGCCAAGTTCAAATTCGTTTTTGCCGATAAGTTGGCAAGAAAGTGGTTGATCTGGCAAGGTTTTTGCAGCTGCGGACGCAAAACCCCGGTTTTTGTGAAAAAAAGACCATGAACTCCGAAATGTACAAGGAGGAGTGCCTGAAAAACGTTTTTTTTTTCTCGTACATTAGATCTCACAAAGGACCAATAAAGTTTTCGCCAGATTTGGCAAGCTACCATTACAGCAAAGAGGTACTACCAAGGGATTGCAGTGGAGAGAGAATTCTTTGCGTTTGGAATGGTAATGATCGAAATTCCACAACTGCTTAACACATTGTAACAATTTGCAACATTTGCAACATGAAGAAGAATGGTAGGATGACTCGGGATGCAACAGAGATGAAGAGATTGTGGAACAAAATGGCCGCTGAGGGCAGTGAATGGCCGCTGAGGTCAGTGAATAGGGTGTCCAAACTATGATGAGTGGTTCTCGACGAAAAGTTCGAAATTTCATCAAAACAACATCGGAATATTTTTTTTTCTTATTTTTACTTTGAAGTGCAATAAAAACCCTACATT